>NC_135543.1:60589457-60736077 GCF_045843805.1 Urocitellus parryii | reverse complement strand
TGTGCTATGCAATGAGCAGGTGTTGAGCTCTGGATTTTGGAGGTGATTAAGTCAGCACTTTGGGTTTCGATTTGTGATTAATGCTTTAATAGTAATTAATCGTAAATGACTGAGCTGGCACTCTTGAAGGAGGTGGATCTTCAATCTGTCAGGTGCACCTGCTGGAGGTGGGTCTTCAATCTGTCAGGTGCACCTGCTGTAGCATCACGTGTGCCGTCCGATCAAATCACAGAGAATGGGCAGCACAGGACGGGAGGACCATTGCAGAATCAAGGACACCAGGGTGGTCACACTGTAGAGTCCAGGTCAGCGACGTTTCTGGTGCTTTTCCAACAGCCAGTTCCTGTGATCCTTGTTGGATCTGCCAAGATATTCTGCGGTGAGGACACAGGAAAGTCAACCCCTCTGTGTAAGCGTGAAGAGAATGTGCCCAGGACCAAACCCAGGCAGGGGGATGTGGCATTTTTCCAGGTCCATATTCCTGCAGGCCACTCCTGCCCACCCCCTCCCCGGCAGGGACCATGCAGCACCATGCAGTTCCTCTTCAGGCCCCATTTTTTCTTTGAATGGAAAAGAGAGATTGAGTAAATCATGAGCGTGTTCCTCTGCAGCCTCAAGACTAGAAGGAGGTGCTTTGCCAACAGCCAGTTTGTGAGAGTCCGACACAGAACTGTTCTGAACGGCATCCCAAATTGTGCCTTTTAAGTCATCTCTCTTGATTTTCATCAATTACATTGAGATTTCTTATTGTCAAGATCTTAAAATGAATTTCTCTTATGCCATAAAATTATTTGTTAATGTTCCTAAACACCATTTCCCAGATGACGGGTTGTGCTGATGAATCAGCCTAGTTCAAAGACACAGAATTTACATCTAACTGTATTCGACCTTTGGATCTATTACAGAATATTGGTAGTGAAGTACCCTTAGTATTAGAGTGGAGTAGCTCAGCACAGACTCAATTATAAACAAGTGAGATAGCTGAATTCTCTGTTGTAGGCTTTTACATATTCCATTGTCATAATAAACTCAAAAAAGAGAAGAAATTGAAGTTTCATTACATGCAGTTTTGAATATTTGTTTTGTGCTGGGATTGAACATGGCGTCTCTACCTCTGAGCTGCACACCCAGCCCTACGTGCAGTGTTACATATGTAGATGAAAACTTCAAAAACAGAAGAAGGCAAAAGCATTATGTTGAATATACTTAAAGTCAGGTAAACACTATGTCCATTTTATAAAATTTTCTTGCTAAGTATGTGACTATCACATATTCTGCCTAGTTAGGTAGCAACTAATTTCTTGGATTTGATTTTTTAAAATTTGCATTATCATAATTACATTGAAAATTGACTGTACTATTACATCTGTGGATAATTCTTGGAAATTTCCTTCCAATGATGCAGCAATTATCATTTCATTATTCACAAATGAATGAGTAATTTTCAGATTTCCAAAGCATCAGGCTTCATATGAAATAGTAATTAAAAAAAAATTACTTTGATGTATTTGGAAAAAAAATTCTTGCACTGTATTTTTATTCCACAGTAAAGTAATTGACAATTCTAAAAAATGAAGGGGACATTTCGTAGTTAATCTTTCATGTGCATTTCAAAAACATTTTAACTTTTTTGTGTCAGTTTTATTACAGAAATGGAAGCCAAGTTTTGGTGCTTTGAAGACTCAGCTCATTTCTAAGTAAAAGACACATCAATGTGAGTTTTGCAATCCATTCTTCTAAGAATATTCAACCAAATTTTGATTTTTAAGAATTTTCAATTTGAGGGATAATTAAATGATATTTTGAAGAAACGTCCTTCCAAGTAAACCAACTGTATCTGGCATTAAGTAATAAATGTATTCTGTCTTTTTCAAGAGAAGGGTCAACATGTGTCAATGAGCTCTTTCCTGAGTGAAGTGCACCCTCGCAGAGGCTACGTGGGACCTCGTTGGCTGCTGCATGGTTTGCAATGACACCGTGTGTGTGTGCCACTCTGCCCGAGGGAGACAGCCAGTGCCCTTCCTAATTCAGATGTTCTACAGTGAACAAGTGCATTCCAGATTCGAGGTTTCAGAGACGTGAAGTCAGGGCCAAGGACCTCCTAGGCCACTCGTAGGCCACTGTGGTGGCTTCTGGCCCAGCAGTGCCATCGTTTCTACATTTCAGCGTGTTTGGGTCAGGGTAGGTCAGCAGGGAGCTCTGACAGACAGGCAGCCTCCTTCTGGAGCCCAGAGGTGGGCGAGGCTGGCGCCCACTCCACTGAGACGCTGGGTGGCAGAGGAACAGGTGGGTGAGGTGCTCAGCTAGTCAGTTGTGCTGTGAGTGTCACCAACCTCAGAGTAGGCTTGTTTTTGTTCCCAGAGCTGCAGGAGCAGAGTTCCACACTGGGAGGCTCAGACACAGAGGAGTGGAAGCCCAGGGTCACGGTGCTGGCCAGGTCAGCCTCCTCTGGGTGCCTCTCCTGGGCCGGTAGCGCTGGCTGCTGGCTGAACCCTCCTGTTGTCTGTCTTCTGTGGTTTTTCTGTGTCCAAATCTCTTTCTTTAAGGAAAACAGTGATAGCGATTTGGGTCCACTCTCCTGACCTCTGTAAAGGCCCGATTTCCAAACACAAGTCACTTTCTGAGACTCTGGAGGTTCAGACCACCGTGAAATTGCTGGGGCACAATTCAAACCATGGCAAAGGTCAGCGGTGAAGGTCTGTAGAATGGTAAAATCCTCAGCAGAAAACTGCCCACCCCATCCAACACCCCAATTCACAGATGGACAGCTGAGGCTTGGAGGCCGCGTGTTCAACCCAGTTACATGTTAATTTGTATCTGAACTAAGAATTTAAGCCACAAAAACCTGGTCTTCTTTGAGAAGCATTTAAAGCATCAAATAATTTATAACAACTTCGATCAGCTTTTGACATTCTATTTTTCTTCAAATGCACTTAAATCATGTATGGCTGCTTCTCCACTTTAAAACCCGTTAGTTTTTTTAAAAAAAGTTAAATGGATGGTGGTGTCTGCTTGCTCCATTTTACCTAGTTTTATGTCCCAGTGATTCACTGACTTGCGGATCATCCCGCCCTAATGATGGTGCCAGTTTTCTGGTGTGGAGATTCGAGCACCCAAAAGAGCACCCAGTGTGGGCCCAGCCACAGGGAGCGTGGGGCTGAGGAGCCTGGGCTGGGCTGTGTGGGCGGGTTGACCTCCTTGGCCTCGGGGTCCCCTATGAAGTGGGAGGATGAAGGGCCACGAGCCTGTGAGAGGCCATTGAGTCAAAGCGCCACCTGACACGGATCACACAGCCACCAGGGTCACTGTGCGCTTGCCACCTGCACATCCCACACTGAGGTCCCCCCACCCCGGCCCTGCTGCTCTCTGTGGAGAATGGGCTCAGGCCGCTGGATGGCTTCTCACCCCTCATCCCCAGACAATGCTGCCATTGGAACGTCCTGGCCTTAGTCAATGGGGCTTTGTTCATTTGGGTTTAAACTATCCTCAGTTTTCCTCTAAGGACTTTCCCTGTGCACTAGGAACTGAGCGGACTCGGAGTTCCACCTCAACACCCCAGGCTCCTGGCTGGACCCAGCTGTGTGTCTGCAGGAGAGGGGTCCACAGACCCTGAGCAGTGCGGTGTTGTCACTCGGGCTCCTGACCTCGGAGGGGTCGCAGGAGCTTAGTTTCTCCACCAACTACTGTGGCCATTCGTCCATTCCATACTCTCATCTGTAGAAATAACATTTTGCATAGTTTGTATCACATTTAATTATCTTCATTCACGTTTCTATTTCCTCTTCTAAAGTATGAGCTTCCCCAGGGCTATGGCCATGTCTTAGTTGCCTGTTCCTAGCACTAAATAGGCACCAGATATATAGTAGGTGCTCAAAAGAACTACCCATGACTAGTGCATGGGTAGATGTGGTCCTGCCTATTACTTACAGTCTTGCAGTAGACTTCTAGGATTGGCTTTTGCTATCCCATAAGGAGACTCTGATGTGGACAGCCTCACTGGATATGTCGACCCGATGTCTTGTTGCCCAGGGATTAGTTGACACCTGGTTCTGGAGACGAACCTCAGAAGTGAATCTAGGCAGCAGGTGTCACGTGGGCAGAGGCTCAGAGGAGCAGCTGCTCTGTTTCAGTGCTCAGTGAAGAGCCAGAAGCAAGTCACCTGGCCTCCTGGGGAGCGGGAGCGTCAGCCGGTAAAGCGACTACTTGAGGTCACCGTGCAACCTTCCCTGGATGTTCAAATGGCAGTCATGGAGGCAGAGACTGGATTGGTCCCAGTTTCCTCCATGTTGCAGAGGTAAGGACCGTGACGCAGACCTTGGTGTAATGTTGGGGACAGCATTGGGGGACTCCTCTTTCTCAAAGCAAGGAGCTGGGCTCAGCAGCACCCTGTCCTGCCCGTGACCAGGAATGGCCTTGCTGTGGCAGAGAGCCATGTGGGGGCATGGGTGAAGGTGTCCCACTCACATGTCCCTAAGACCAGAGATGGCAGGGTAGCCTTTCTAGTTGGGGATTTCTGGTTCCACGACAGAGCAAAGAAGTGGCCCCCGATACAGGAGGTGGCTGATGTCACCACCCCAAACCATATTACATCCCTCCACCTATGACAAATTGCTTTGTTCCTTGAGAGAGAGAGAAGCAGTCTGTAAAGGAGACTGTCATAACATGTGCTTTCTACTTCCTAAGCTTATTGGAGGCCTGACCCCGAATCCTTGAGATGCTCCTCGTTGGACCTCTTCTCATTACTTGGTGGAGGAGTCAGAATTAGTAATGGGGACACCCCCCTTTGTGGGCCCACTTTCAATTACCAGAAGATTTAGAGGACTGGGGGGGGGGGTCTGCTCATCTCTGCTGCCCTGCGACCTCTGACTCTGTTTCTTTTATCTCTCTCTGGACGTCCCCCATCCCGGCAGGCCACACTGCACTGGCTAAATAAACCCTGCAAATCTAGCTTTTGTGTCCCACTAATCCTTTTATTTCCTAAATCTGATTTAATCCGAAAGGCTTCCTTTCATCTCCCCAACTGTCCACTGGGTCACTCTGCATCCTATAAGCAGTCCTTGCAAACCCCAGAGTGACCTGCAAAGCTTCCCAGTGTCCCCCTGATTCTCATTAGCTCCTGGGCAGATGAGGTAACACCTGCCAAGTGGCATCTTAGAGAAAGGCCCCTTGGAGCCACGGCGGCCACTGTGCCCAGTGAAAGTCAAGGCCTGCACATCCCGGCTCAGGAGGACGCCCGTCTGCCTGCAGCAATACCAGCCCTCTCCCCTGACATGCCCAGGACTGTGGAGAGAGGAAGGAAGGCTGAGATTCTGACCTCTAAAACCCTGGACCACCGGCTGAGAACAAAGTTGAGTTGCGTTCAAGGAAACAGAAGGCCCAATTCATGCTAAATAAATTTTATATAGTTTGACTTAAGTGAAGATGAGTCTTGGGTTTGGGGGAGGGATCCTAGTAATGAAGACAATTTCACTGCTGAGAGAGTGGCCATACAGCAAATCCCGATATTATCTAAGATGGACATTTCTATTTCAAGTTCTTCTAAATTCCCAGTCGTTACATTTATAACTTGCATCACGAAAACCTCCTTGATATCAGTGATTTGCAGTTGCACCCGGGATGCCTCTGTCCTGAGCGCTCCTGCTCCTTCCTGGTAGACTCGCACTCCTGGGCGTATTCCTGCCTTGTCTGGACTGACTAGTTCCGAGAGGAGCTGAGGGCGTCCTGCCCACCTAAACTGCAGCTTCCCTGTGCCTTAGGAGGCTGCACAGGGTGCGATCACAAGGACAGCGGTGGGGAGCCCCCTTGCCATGAGCTTGACAATGAGCATGGAACCGCTCCAGGGCCGGTGTGGTCAGCAGCTGGATTCTCACTTGATTAGTCAGTATGGGGACAGGTCTCAAGAAAAACGCTCTTGCAAGAAAAGCCTGTGGGGTGGAGAGGAGAAGGAAGTGTGGAGGCAGGTGGGCCCAGGAGGCCCGGCTCTCCCTAAGCTCTCCCCGTGGGTGGCCAGTTTCACTGCCGTCTGCCATCTGGCTGCCCCTGGCTCTAATCCCACCTGCACAGGCAATCTCCAGACCCCCATTCTCTCCGCATCCCTCGTGACTGACAGGGTGCCGCTTGGATGGTGGCCCGTGGAGCACGTTCTTCCTCCTGGGAAGCTAGGACTGCTGGTTGGGGCTGCTGTGTCGCCAGCTCTGGGGGTAGGCTCCTGGGAGTCCATCGCGGACAGCTCCTTTCTGTGCTCTCCAGACAGAGGACTGAAGCAGGGCCGTACGGGGCCCTACGGTGGTACCACCTCCCTCCTGGAGTGCTCTTGAGACTTCAGGGAATAGAACCTGTTGCAGGTTTCCCAGCCTTTCCCACCAAGTGACCAGTGCAGTGTTTACACATTGACAGGAGCGCAGACGATCCATTGTAGAGAATGCAGAAGTTTCTGGTTTTTATAATGTTATAAGATGACCCAGGATGTCCTGCCACTGCAGAACCCTGGGCTGGATGGATTGATGCGCCATGTCCTTCCTGGTGTGTGCCCAGGCCCGCCTGTCCTGAGAGGTGCTGGGGCCCACATGTGACACAGGTCTCTGCTAGGCCCCCTTCCCACTGTGTGTGTTCCTAAAGCTCCACCACGCTACTGGGACCAGTCTTGCTCCTCGTGGCTTTCTAAGTAGTTTTCCATCCACTTCCAGCTCCCCTAGACTGTCAGCTGCCTCAAAGGCCAGGGCCCCATCCATCCCAGAAATGCCCTACACAAGGCCAGGCCCACAGTGGGAGCTCAGCGCATAGTTAAAAAAAAAAAAAAAAGAAAAAAAAAAAAAAGGCCACTACCTGAATGTGCTCCCTTGAATTTCTCTGCTGAAATCTGCTTCTGGGTTGTTGGGTGGGTTGTCAACCCAGGAGAATGTGAGACTTGAAAAACGCCATATGTCTAACCTATAGGATTCCTTGAGAAATACTTGATATTTATTTTTAGGGTGAAATTTCCACCAACAGCACACAGTACAGTGGGCTGTGCTCTCTCCACCATAAAACAGAACCTCCTGTGGTGCTCAGATGCCGGAAGCCGTGAGCAGAATGGGGTCGTACATCCCTTAGAACAGGAGGACCAGGGACACCCAACTCCTCAGGATGCACTGCAGCTGTGCGGCCGCATGCGTGACACACGTCATCCTCGGATCACATGATACCTAACCCTGCGGGTGATGTCTCTAGTACCACCGTGTGGCTCAGGGAACGAGGACCACAACGGGCAGGCTCAGCACAGATGCGGTTTTTTAGGTGCCTTTAATCTGCAGCGGGTTGGTCCCTGCACTGGGGCCACGGGGACCTCTCTCCACCTACAGCCCAGGACAATCTGAAGAATGGGTGGGTCGCTCCAGGCGTCTGGTTGTCCTGTGTGAACAGACCCACCCACCACCTTGAACATTTGGTTTGAATGTTTACATTGATACTTGCCAGCGAGTGTTTGAATGTCCGTGTGTCTAGTATTTTGAAGGTTTTAATGAACATTTTCCTTAAGAAGTAGGTGGCTTGTGTTTGTCTAATGGTGTTTAGCCAGCATTTAGCTCATGGAATGCACTGTGTCAAAAACAGAGAAAAAGGACATATGGGCGCCATCCCCAAAGAACTTACTGCCTTAAACACAGAAGGAAGAAGGCAGGCACCAAAAAAAAAAAAAAAAAATGCAGAAAGGCGCCCCTAGGAGCCCTGAGCGTCCACTGGAGCACAGCGGCATTGGAGATGGACACACCCCAGGGCCCAGCCCACCAGGGACTTGAACTCCAAGCCCTTCCCAAATCCCAGATCCCATGAGTTTGAGTCAAACCACCTTCAGCCTGGCAGAAAGAGAGGCATGTGTGGTGAGAGAGCCAATCAGAGAGGGCTCTCTGTCCTCCCTCCCTGACCTCCCCTGCTCTGGAGCAAGCCCCGCCCACCTTCCCCTGGGCAGGTTCTGCACTCAGCCAAGGGCTCTGTGGGGGCCTCCCTGGGTAGACACCTGCTAGGCCAGACCCGCTGTGCCTGTGAGCACGCAGCTCGTCCCCTGAGGGTAGGTACGAGGGTGTGCAGAGAGGGCCCCGAAGTGGTGGGGGTTGCCCACTCCAAACTCCAGGAGCAGAACTGTTAAGTGCCCTCAAAATATTCCACAGACACAGCCTGCAACTCAGGGCAAGAGCAACCAGCACCGGCCGCCCGGAGTACAGGACCCTGGGCCTCACACTTGAGCAACCACACGGAAGAGGGCCAACAGTCCTTCGCATCCCCAAAGTGAACCTAAACCTGCTTCTGTTCCAGAGTCACTTAAATATACACAAGCATTAAGTTATGTAGGGTCCTCATGTTCTTCATCAGTGCTAAAACCCGGCGGGGTGGGGGGGGCGGGGTGTGACTACAAGACAATTTCTAGTTTCAGGAGGAATGGTGGCTCAAGGAAAAGCTCAGTTCTGGAGACGTAAGGTTGTGTTTTTACACACGAGTTGATGAGATTCTGAAAAGTACCTGTTCTAAGATAGTCAAGTAGGTACTTGACCTATAAATCATGTCAGGTGCCAGGCCACAGTGGTGTGTGTGCCCATCATTGTTTAGGGAACTCTGCTTCCATGGAGGTTAGAGCCTTTGGGTCCACCCAGAAGGAGGAAAGCACAGTTGGTGGAAAGAACGCTTCACCTAGGTCTCCTGGGTTCTCCAGCAGTGGACATACCCTCAGGTGGGATATTTCTGTTCTGTGAGGACTTCCTAAATGCCAACTTTCATTTCAAGGTACATCTTGAGAAATCACTTGGATTAGTGGATCGTTCTCCAGAGGGACCCCTCCAGCAGGTGTGGATGGAGTGAGGGCGCAGCAGGTGACTCCGGAGGGCCCATCTTCTGAGGGCAAAGAATTCTTTCTTTTAGGGAGACATTAGCCTTCTATGTTGGTGAAATATGTAACCAGGAGGATTCCATGGGGTGTTAAAAGGGTCCCCCATTCAGAAATATTTCCTGCAATTCCAGGACCCCAAACAGATGTTTTAGCTTGAGTCTGCACATGAGGGTCCCAGGGCCAACAGGGAGCCCAGGAGCAAAGGCCAAGACCCATGAACAGGTGGCCACTGGTCCAGCCAGTGCCTGGAGGCGTGGGCAGCAGGTGGGGACCCAGTGCCTGGCCCCAGGTAAGATCCCCTGAAGAAGACGAGGGGAGTGGCAGCGAGACTGTGAAACAGGAGCCAGTGTCACCACCGCAGCCAAATCAGTGAGGCCATCGGACACCAGCACGGCCCTGCCCTCGCTCCTCTCTGAGGCGGGTAGCCCTGGAGGCTCAGGGTAGCTGGAGTCCTCAACAAATGATCCAACGACTAGTTCCTGCTGGCCCTGATGGCCCTGAACTTGCATAGCTCGATGACACACAGATTAGAAACTTGCGGGCACATTGTTCCCACCCCTTCAGAGATGACCGCTCCTCCCCAACTCTTCCTCTCTAAGCCTCCCCAACAGGTGACACGTGGCTGGAGGGGGATATAGTCAGTGTCCCAGTGCGAGAAGTGTCCTGGTGATGCCTGCCTCATACTTACCTACGGTTGTCACTCAACAAGCAACACAATGATGATGCAGAAATCACACGGGCCACTCAGCGGGAGCTGAGACGGATGGACGCGAGCACGTGGGTGAGATTCATGGCGCAGGCTCTAGACGAGACATGTCTGTGGCTGTGACCCTCACCTCAGCCTCCCAGAGCTGGGGGCACAGGGTGCTTCACTGCACCCAGCTTGAGGTCACCTCTTTTCTAGTGGCGCCACACCATCGAGAGAGACAGCAAACGTGTTAGGTCACCGTGGTGTGTAATTCAACCAAACATACTTGCCTTCCCTCCGGCCACGTCATTTGGTGTCACGGAAAGAACCGCAGGCTGGTGTCAGAGAGCGGGGTGCTCCCGTCCCTGTGTGAGAAGGATGAATTGGTCCTGTCCCCTCCACACCCTGAGAGCCCTCCTCGTCTTCTGCTCACCGTAGAAAGCAGGGCAGTGGGCACTTGCCCACTGCAGCCCCCAGGTCCCTGCAGGCAAGGGACTGCACCGTCCCGAGCAGCCTCTACCCACTCGTGTTTGCAGCGCTCAGCGCGGCTGCTCCCGAGCTCTACCTTGGCCTTTCGCCATCCCACATGCTCTTACTAAGGAAATCCCTCTGCCACGTGTGAGTCACCAAGTCCCACTCATTACTCCAGCCGAGACCCTGCTCCCGACTGTGCTCTCTGCCCAGCGTGGACCCTGTCCTCCACTGGACGAGGCCCCGCACCACGCACTCAGCGGGTCCACAGGTGGAGACGGCACCTCTTGGCCTAAGCCTTCTCAGATGCCACTGCGTCCTCCTGGGCTCCTCCTCCCTGGAGCCTGCCCCCTCCCATCTCAGCTCCTCTGCAGCTGTCCGGCGTCCCCCCACCCCATCCCCTGCACACTCCTGGGTGGCACACTGGCCCAGACATGCCAGCCTTCCGCTCTCCTCTGGGTGTGGAATGCAGGCTCCTCTGCCTTCCCCCTGCTGCCCGTGCTGGCCAGTGCCACTCTGGACTAGTCCTGAGCCCTGGGCTCCAGTGCTCTGGCCACACAGCTGCGACCCCGGGACCCCAGGGCTTCTCAGAGCCCTGTGTGCCCTGCCTGCACGCAGAGAGTCTCGTGGCGAGTGCTCGATGCCCGTTGCTGATGTGAAGAGCAGGTGAGTGGGGAAGGTGGTGAAGAAATAGGCAGGGACAGGAAAGTGACCGTTCCAGGGGACACACACATGGACGGAGGCTCAGGAGCTCCGGAATGTGCCCGTAGGAACTGGATCCCAGGCGATCTTGATAGGAGCTGGGGCCCTAGAGGCCAGCAGGCTCAGGGGTGGGGTGCTCATAAATGGGGTTCGTGCCTCATGAGGGAGGCCACAGAGAGCCGGGAGGCCTCTGTCATGAGAGGACCCAGGGAGAAGTGCTGTCCATGAACTGGGAAGAGGCCTCAGCAGACACACAACCTGCCGGCACCTGGCCTTGGACTTCCAGCCTCTGGAACCCTGGGAAACGCGCTCCGGCTGCTGGTCTGCCGCCCTGTTTAGAGTATCGTCACAGAGCTGGGTGGAGAAACAGGCACGAGGGTTAATGTCATCATCATTTCTATAATTAGGACTCTTTCGACTTCTTACTCAGCTACGTCTGTTTTAGACCAGGGCCTCTGGCATGTGGGCAAGTGCTCTGCCCCTGAGCTGCAGCCTCACCCAGTCCACAGACACTCCTGAGGGCTCCCTCCTGCCAGCTGTGCCCACCCGAGGCAGCACTGGACGAGACAGAGAAAGCTGCCCTCGGGGGACTTCCAGGTCAGGGGCACAACGAGCCCGGAAAGCCTAAAGTACCCCACGTAGTGACAAATACAGAGGGGACGCCGAAGATGGGCACAGGGACTACGACATGGGCAGCAGAGGTGGGTGGTCTAGAGCTGGCCCCTGAGTGACGGGCAGCAGAGGTGGGTGGCCTGAGAGCTGGCCCCTGAGCGATGGACAGCTGAGGGTGGGTGGCCTAGAACTGTCCCCCTGAGTGAAGACGGTCAGGGGCGATCCCTATAAGGAGGAGCCCTCCTCCTGCTGCGGGCACATTCCAGGTGGAGAAACAGACTCGGGTCCTGCTCTGGGACCAGAGTGCAGGTTACAGAAGAAGGCCACTTGTCACCCCAGTCCTGCAGCACGTCAGAGCAGGCCTAAGTGCAGAGGGACCCATCCAACCTGGCTCTGGGAACAGAAAGCCTTCAGGATGGGAGGGAAGAGAGAGGAGCCCAAGGACAGGGAGGGACTATGGGTGCCCGTGGGGAGCGGCCACCCCTCTCCTGCCTCGGTACTGCCACACCTTGGGTTTCCAGCTTCCTGCTGGGCACTCTGCGTCCGCCGGGCTGGGTGACCACTTCATTAGGAATCCTGCCGAGCCTGGCCTTCCCTGCCCGAGGGGCTGGCTGGCCGCAGGCTCCCTGAAGTGCTGGCCAGAGGCCAGCAGGCGTGTCCCCGGCTCAATCGGGCACTGTCCATGCACCCAGGTCACCCGCACCCTGCAGGAGCTGCGGAGCCTCAGACAAGAGGGCCTCAGAGAAGAAGTTGGCCACTGGCCCCGTGGTGCCAAGAAGAGTCTGAAGGGGGTTCTTTCCAGTAAGAGGAAAGTGACCCTAGAGATGGGCTCACAGCCGAGGCTGCACCGTGCTGAGGCTGCAGCAGAGTGTGGGCCCTCTGCCCCAGGGCTCACCTCCTGCATGTTCCTGTGCCGCACCTTGAGTGCTCACCCGTCCTGATGGCTGGTCCTCAGGCATGCCCTGCACCAGGGCCGAGAGAGGAGGTGCATCTGAAGGAGCCATGGCCCAGGGGACAGGACACAGGGACTTCACAAGCCCCCAGCTCTCCTGAGCAGCCCCGTGGTGCCCACGCCATGCCACCTACAGCAAGCCCACCCCTTCCCCTGCTCCATTCCTCACGCTCACCGTTCCTCTGTTGAAAAGCTAACCCTGGGCCACCTCAAGGCCCATCTGTCCCCACCAGCGTGAGTTTGACTCATGGGACCCTGTCCTCAGCTGAGGCAGTGGGAATTGAAAAGCCTGATGGGAAGGAGAGGGACCTGAACAAGCCGGGTGGCCAGGGCCCTGATCCTGGGACTCAGCAGGATGCCCGGGCTGTGCACTGCACCCAGGGCCACAGAGCCACTGTCCGTGGCCAACAGAGCAGACCTGGAACATAGGGCAGCAGTGTGGGGTCCTGAGTGGCCTTCCAGGGCTCACCCTGGCTCTCTGGTCGTCAGAAGCAGTGAGGGGCCTGAGCTCCTTGAAGTCGAGGTCTCCCCACTGGCAGGGCAGTGGGCTGAGAGGGGATGTACGGGGACTTGCTGCAGTCCTTTGCAACCTGGCTCCAGGTGACAGTGCCATCTAGACTCAGGCCCCAGGCCCATAATGGGTGGCAGTGGTGACATTGAGCCAGTCCACACCATAGCCTCCTGGCCTTGTGAGGTGAGGCAGAGCTGGCCTCCGGGGCAGAGGGATTGTCCAGCCTGGGTGCTGATCACCTGTGGTGGGCAGGGAGGCTGCCCAGAGCCAGGCACCAGATGTGATGGGACCCACATCCACTTCTTCCCACTCCTGGAACCCTCCAATGGCAGCTGAGGACGACCGACTAACTTTAGACACAGTGAGTTCACAGTGTGAGGTGAAGTCCCCAGGACCTTGGTACGTGCTCTGCCTTACGTATCCCAGGATGTTTACAGCACGTACAACATGTGTGTACACAGACACACTCAAGCAATGACACACACACATAATACACAAGCCTACATGACTCACACACACGAATGCTGAGACACACAGGTCACACACAAGTACACACTCACACCAACACTGACACACACTGGCTGTGTACACTCACACCTTCCTGCACACTGAAGCTCGCCTTCACTGCTGCACAGGCCGGGCGGGGAGCGGTCTGAAGACAGAGGCTCTGCAGAGGGAACAGCCTGATGGGAGCCGCCAAGCCCTTGGGGTGTCGGGAAGCCCTGGAGCTAGGAGGGACTTTCCGCACCACAGCCCCCAGGCCCAGCCTTGCAGGCGCTCCCAACAGCTCCCCCCAGGGCCACCCAACTCCAGCCTGTCAGGAGAGGACGACTTTCCCCTGGAGGTACTTCCTTAAAGCAGGGCTGGGGACAGACTTGCCACTTCAAGACGCTCTGTTCACCAGAGCGATGCGGGGTCCCTTCCCAGGACACACACCCCAGGGACGCCGCTGGCCTCCGGGTTCACCTGTGTTCTTGTGGACACCTGGGAGAGGAATGCTCCTCCCCAGGCCCACCTGGAGTCCAGCCTGGGCACTGCCTGCTGGAGCCCGGGTCAGGTTGACCCTGGGCTGTCGGGAAGGCTGCTGGGGAGTCGTCTGGCCCTGCTGCCCGCTGCACACCTGAGGCTGCCTCCCGCCTGCCGCTGTCCTGGGATGGAATCCCGCCCTGGGTTCAGCTGGTACCGGGTCAGCCTGCACCCTCTCTGGGGAGGCCTGCGGGATGGGGTGGGGGAGGACGGGGTAGGACCCCCTCCGTGGTCCCCTCTCTGCCTGTGCCAGGGTTCCAGCCCTGCTGTAGACCAGGGAAGCGCCTGGGGTGAGGTCCACCCATGTCCCGGACGCCACCTCTGGCCCTCTGGCTTCCGCCAGGCTCCACTCGGGACTCTGATATGGCTTGTCCAGGGCTTGAGTTCAAGACGTTCGCTCACACAGGAGGCACACGTCCAGGGACGAAGGGAAAAGGAGGGAGACTCCCACCATGAACCCGCTCCCAGGTCCCTGACAAGGGAGGCCGAGGCGCCCGCTCTCTGCAGCTCCCCCGCTCCACGTCCTCTTCACCTCCAGCCAACGTGTCGGCGTGAAATTGGTCGACAGTGCATGTCAGTTCACGGCCTCGGTTGTGACCGGCGAGGGTCTCTGAACTTAATGAAATATCCCCGGGCTGGGCTGGGGCTCAGTGTACAGCGCTTGTCTCCCACGCTCGAGGCCCTGGGTTCCATCCTCAGCACCAGGTAAGATAAATAGATCAATGAACTCTGAGAGCTGGGAGAGGTGGGGGCCTTTCCTATTCCCATGGAGCCAGTGGATGCGGACTCAGTCGTTGGTTCTCTGGAGATGAAGAGCCGTCCTCTGCCAGCCCCTGCCCAGCCCCTGAGAATCCAGCAGCGAGGAGAAGAGACCAGAGTCCCACCTTCCAGAGATCCTAGATGGGGCTGCCACAGGTGGCAGAGTGACAGCTTGGGGACACCCACGCTTGCCCTCCTTGCTGTGTGCTGACCAGTACTACAACTTGGTAAGCCGAGCTCGGAAGGCCTGTCCGAGAGGAAGTCACCGAGGCAGGCACAGATCCATGGAGTTTCAAAATTGTGGAGATCCCAGCAATTTTTGTAACTCTACCATTTTCCAGACAAGGGAACTACGCCAGGGATTTGACCAACCTAGTAAATACACAGCAAACCCCAAACCTGCAAAACCCACAAACTCGTGTGCACCACGAAGCAAAGCTCATTTCTCTCCCCAGGGCCAGTTGACAAGGCGGACTTTCTGGGTGGGTCCCCATTACAGGTGCTTTGTTCTTTTCCAGAGGCCCAGTTAAAATGTCTGCCTCTAGATCTATTTTTATTCCCTTATTAAGGTTTATAAAAAATAAACTCCTGAGTCAAAAGCGGTTTCCGAGTGAGCACGTTGGGCTTTTCTGGTCAGGCCGAGTCCTCGGTGTACGCGGTAGTCACCACGGTCACACTCCTCTCCTGAGGATGAGGTGGCTGTGGCTTCAGAGCCTTGTCCCTTGTCCCTGCCAGTGTCATCAACACACAAAGCTTCTGCTTCTCTCAGAATCTTTAATTACTCCCTGCTTTTCTCAACCCCTTCATTATTACAAGCAATTAAACTGCAGAGGTAACGTCATCGTTTGGACATCTGGAAGAGATTACACCATTCTCATTTCTCTCCAACCAAACCCCCTCAGAGCTGGGCAAAGACCCCCAGGGCTGAGGTGGGCGGGTGCCAGGCAGGGGGATGTGTGGGGTCAGCCCAGGAGATTGTCCCAGCTGATCCCTGGGTCGCTTGGTGCCTGGACACAAGTTGCCCAACCTCTGGGGACCTCAGTCCCCACCTGTAAAGAGGCCTGATGTCCAGGTCACGGAGATGCTTAAACTCGTGGATCTATAAAAACACTCAAGAAGTGCTCTGCAAAGCCCAGCAAAGCCCTTATTTGATAGAGATTCAAAGCGTTCTGATCTTATTGAGGCAATCAGATTGACAAGACAGTAGGACACCAAGTTTGCATGAGTTTTAAAGCGGAAATATGAGTTTTGAACAAATTTCTTGTGTTTGGTGAAAACCTGGGGCCAGATCCAGGTATCCTGGGCACAGGACCCTCGGACCTTGCAGGACTCCCCGGCTGGGCTTCGGGGACACCAGCAGTCTGCTCGGCTCTCAGGCTGAAGACTGCGGAAGAGGCTGAGCTGTCTGGACACCCCAAGAAAGGGCTCGTCTTGACCATGAACAGCTGCCCAGAGGGCCTCCCAGGCAGGCAGCCCTTTCATGTCCACTGAGATCCCGATTCCAACCCCAGCCCACCCTGAGCAGCCCCTGGTACCTGTGAAAGGCCCAAAGGAGCCTCTGGGTCCCCTCCACCCCGTGCCCCCTTCGCCACCTTGAGTAGATCCCAGCAGCTCCCCTTGCAGAGCCACAGAGTTCACGGGTCAGCAGGGGCTCAAGGGAGGCGCCAGTGGGTGCCCCTGGACCCTGGGCCACTCCAGTACTGGGCCATGTCCCCTCACATCCCACAGTCCTTGGCCAGGGGCAGTTGGCCACCAGGGGTGGCTACAGTATGGGCATGACCTGCTGGTATCAGAAGGAGGACAAATATGGCAGCCGCAGCAGCTCCTCAGTCCTCGGAGCTGAGCCTTGTCGGGGAGGACGGGGCGAGCTAGAAAGACCAGCGGAACTAGGGAGAGGTGAGGAGGGTGGCCCAGCCCCCCAGCCCTCTAGCCCCCCAGCCCCCTGCCCCACAGCCTCCCAGTCCCCAGCCCTCCAGCCCCCTAACCCTCTAGTCCCCCAGCCCCCCAGCCCTCCTGCTCCACAGCCCCAAGCCCCCCAGCCCTCCAGCCCCCTAACCCTCCAGCCCACAGCCCCCCAGTCCCCCAGCCCCCCAGCCCCCAGCCCTCCAGCCCTCCAGCCCCCCAGCCCCAGCCCCCCAGCCCCCAGCCCTCCAGCCCTCCAGCCCCCCAGCCCCCAGCCCTCCAGCCCTCCAGCCCCCCAGCCCCAGCCCCCCTAGCCCCCCAGCCCCCAGCCACCCTGCCCTCCAGCCCCCCAGCCCTCCTGCCCCCCAGGCCCCCTGCCCTCCAGCCCCCCAGCCCCCCAGCTCCCCAGCCCCACAGTCCACCAGCAATCCAACCCCCCGGTCCCTCCAGCCCCCCAGCCCCCCAGCTCCCCAGCCCCCCAGCCCCCCAGCTCCCCAGCCCCACAGTCCACCAGCAATCCAACCCTCCTATCCCTCCAGCCCCCCAGCCCCCCAGCCCCCCAGCTCCCCAGCCCCACAGTCCACCAGCCCCCCAGCCCCACAGTCCACCAGCAATCCAATCCCCCGGTCCCTCCAGCCCCCCACCCCCCCAGCCCCCCAGCCCCCCAGCCCCCCAGCCCCACAGTCCACCAGCCCCCCAGCCCCACAGTCCACCAGCCCTCCAGCCCCACAGTCCACCAGCCCCCCAGCCCCACAGTCCACCAGCAATCCAACCCCCCGGTCCCTCCAGCCCCCCAGCCCCCCAGCCCCCCAGCCCCACAGTCCACCAGCCCTCCAGCCCCACATTCCACCAGCAATCCAACCCTCCTGTCCCTCCAGCCCCCCAGCCCCCCAGCCCTGGGAGCAGAGCCGCTCTGCATCTCCTCCAGGCGCAGGAGCACAGCCTGCAGTTGACCAGCTCCACACGCGGTCAGTGGTGTCGTGCTGGTGCCATTGCAGGTGGACTGGACTCCTCTCTGCTGCCTGAGCAGATACCTGAGCCACCTCCCCATCTCTGCACGTGCTGCTCTGTAAGCTAGGACCCCGATGGGCAGCTGTGGAGCTGCCCTAGGTCGGAAGGGAGAGGGGCTCTGTCTTCCTGAGTGCTGATCGGGGTGCTGAGCTGTAAGCCTGGGCACCCTTATCCTCCCCTGGGTGACTCCAGAGGCCACGTCCTTCTGGGCCCCCACACCAATGTCCAGCCTGAAAGCAGTAAGAGCCAGACCAGTTCCCCGCTCCTGTTCACCCACAGGACGTTTTGATGGGACATCCGCTTAGCTGCCCTCTGGAATGATGCAGGGCAGTGTGACAGGCATCAGGAAGTGTCAGCAGTGCTGGGAGGACCAGGCCGGGAAGGAGACCTGGTGTCGCGGTGGCTGGAGGGAAGCGTCCCCCCGCAGTGTCACTGGAACGCAGCCCTCCAACTGCACAGCAGTTAACTAGGTGAAGGGGGTGGGAGGGACGTGTGGGGACAGCTCTAGGCAGAAGGACAGCATGCCGAAGGTCCCAAAGTGTGCGGGCCTTTGGAGAATAGAGATCATGCAGCCGGAGGAGGGACGGGCACGATGGGGAGGAAGCAGGCCAGGTCACCCAGGAGCAGGCTCTCCTGAGTGCTGGGTGACATATATATATATATATGGTACTAGGGGTGGAGCCCCCGGGGCTCAGAGAATCTGAGGAGAAGGCCCCGACTCTCCTGCTCTCTGCTTAACACCCTCTGAATGCTTCCCGGCCTGACCAGCTCTTCCCTGACGGGTCCCTCTCCTTTGAAAGAGCCATTCTTCCTTAAAGAGAAAGAGTCGGGCAACATTGTCTTGGTGCCAACTTTCCTGAATGCAAGTTGCTGCTGGAAGTGGGGAGGGGGGCGGTGAGTGTCTCTGGAGAAGCCCCACGGCTGCGGCTTCCCACGAGGGGACCCCAGGTTCAGGCGGAGATGAGGAGGCACGTCGGGGAGCCACTGCACCCCAGCCTGGCTCTCTGTACCCCGGGTCTTCCCAGACCCCTTTGAGTGATTCAGAGCAGCCCCACAGATGCCACCGGGCAGCAAAGTCCGGCCACCAGGAAAGGAATCTCCTGAAAGAGCAGCATGGACCGAGCACCAGGTCCAAGGACACTCACTTGCCTCCCCAAATCCACACTCATAATAAGGAGAGGGGAGAAGAGTTCAAAGTCACTACTTAGGATGCTCTGGAATGTCCTCTTCAAAGACCCTTGAAAAGTGCTCCCCAGAGTTCAAAGGCCCGGGAGGAGGGACAGGGGGACTGTGAAACGGCCTTTGCAGGATAATGAGGAGCAGAGTAGCCTTCCCCTCCGCTGGGTGACTTCACATTAAAAAGAAGAAAGAAAGAAAAGCAGCTTTATTTCGGCGGTGGCATATGGTTGGCACGCAGCACGTGTTTATTAATAATAATGACTGGTGGGTGCCAAGCCCCCTTCCGAGCACACTGTCCCCGGTCCAAGTCCCACAGCCAGCCAAGATTTCAGTGCCCTGGCAGGAAGCTGGAGGGACCTGGAACAGTCTGCACATGCCAAAGCTCCCGCTCCCAGAGCCACCCACCCACCCCTCGGCCCACCTCCCACCCACATCTGGTGACCCTCCACCACGCCTCGGGTGACAATAGAGGGTTGCTTCTTCTCGTTGTCACCCAGCTGTGCTTTCTTCACCAGATAAGCAGAATTCTAGCCTGATCGTCCTCCTGGGAGCAGGGGCAGAGTTCATAAGGGAACGGCACAGGGGGGTGGACACAGGGGGCTCAGGACCTCCTCAGGGCCATTGTCCTGCCCTCCTCCGGGAGCCTGGATCTCCACCCGACTGTCCAACTCGGTATCCAGCACTGAGGGTGCAGCAGGCACCAAACACCCTTCCCTGCGTGGGTGGAGGAGCAGACGCAGGCCACGGGCCTCTCTTCCTTTCTTTCAAAGACAGATGCTTTGGGGTAACTGTCCCTCGAGGGCCCATGTGCTCAGAGCTTGGTTCCAGCTGTGGCAATGCCAGGAGCCGGGGGACCTTCACGCAAGGCCTGTGGGAGGACCTTGGGCACTACTTCTCTGAGGGCAGGCCCTGGAAGGGGATCTTGGACTTGGGCCTCTGCTCTCCCTCTCCACTTCCTGGCCACCAGCTGAAGGTCTTTGCTCTACCCCGCGTTCCCAGCCCTGAGGTGCTGCCTTGCGTTCCCAGCCCTGAGGTGCTGCCTTGCCACGGGCCACATCTCTATTTGTTTTGGGTTGGGGGAGGAGTTGTTTTGTTTTTTGGATCCGAGGATCAAACCCTGAAGCACTTTACAGCTGACCCACATCCCCAGCACTGTTCATGCTTTTATTTTGAGACAAGGTTCCATTCAGTTGCTGAGGCTGGCCTCAAACTTGTGATCCTTCTGCCTCAGCCTCCAGAGCCACTGGGTTTAGAAGCGTGTGCTAAACCATGCCTGGCTAAACCTTTCATTTTTTAAAAAATGTGATTTGTCTCTGCATCTGTGACAGTAACAGGAAGCTGACTGACACAAAGGTTGATGCCAGGTGGCAGGCACCCCACCTGGGGGTGCTCAGCCACCTCCACTGTGGATAACACCTGTGCAACTCCAGAAAACTGCCCCCTGTTCCCATCTGATCAGCAATACCTACCTCCTCCTCTGAAAAGGGCCGGGTGAGAGCCTGCAGTCACTTGGATTGCAGACAGTCATGGCTGGCAGCTCCAGTGCGTTTTCCCTCAGCTATCCACACCCTCCCCAGGACACCCACCCAGGCCCCCCCCCCCACAGCACTTGCCAGGGTGGGAGGGGCCGAGGCTCTTTTGTTCATAGGTACAAAAGAGAAAAACAGTTTGTTTTGTTTTGTTAATTGTTATTTGAGTGGACTTTTTATGGAGCTCTGTTGTGTATTAACACACTGGAGCAATATGACAGTAATAGCTTGCAAGAAAGGAATTTCTTTTTTTTTTTTTACAGATGGGATTCAATTGATTTCCCAAGAAGAGCTTGGCTCCAAATCCCCATGATGGTCAACAAAGTCATTCAATAAGTTTTGTCCCTAATGTCGGTCAGCCACCTGCAGCACCCTGGAGACGTGCTAGTGAGCAGCTGAGGTGCACCCTGTCCCTGGGCAGCTCACAGCCAGCTTCACAGCAGAGGCCAAATGCAGTCCAGGGTTCTAACTTTGATCTGGTGTGGGCCACATGGGTGTATTCTATTTGTGAAAATTCAAGAATTGCACAGTTATTAAAAGTACAGACACTCTTTGGCTTGTGACAGGGCTACCTCCCAGCAAACCCATCTTTAGTGGTTAATGCACCCCACCTACCAGGCAGCACAGCCCGGGCAGAGTATGAGGCCGCCCCTCGCAGGGGCGATCCTGGGGGGCTGTGGCTCACTGCTGTGACTGCCCCTCCCCCCCGGCCAGATGGGACCGTGTCTTGTATTGCCAGCCCAGGAAAGGATCAAGGCTCCAAACCCCAAGTGTGGTCTGCACTGAGGACGTATTGCTTTGGCATCGTTGTCAAGTCAAAAACTGACAAGGTGAAGCCGCGTAAAGTTGGACCATCCAAAGTCAGATCACCCGAGTGGGGGTCACCTTTACTTGTCTCCAGGTGAAGACCGCATTGTGTGAAGATGACGCACCATCTTCACGGAAAGGGTGCAGAGGCTTCTTAGATGTAAGGCCCGTGTCTGGCACAGGGTGCATCCCAGTCACCAGCTGGGTAGACGTGCCGGGCAAACCCAGGAAAGAGGAAACACCCATGGGACGGCCACCCGTGACCCTGAAGCCATCGTGTGTGACATCAGTGAACCCAGGAAAGCATGGTAACGGGCACTTCTGGGCAACTTCTAGGCATACCTCTGAGATTAGTCCACTGGGTGCTTTTTATTTGTGTACCAGGGATTGAACTCAGGGGCACTTGGCCACCAAGCAACACCTGGCAACCCAGGGCCAGTGTCCAAAAGGAGCAAAGGGAGACGTGAAGGTGCAAGTAAAAAAGGCTCCCAGTCCTGAGTGGGCAAGGGGGAGACCAAGACAACAACCTTGATCCACCTGACCCGACTGGGCAGCAGTGCGGGCTCAGCTCCTGCCCAAAGCCACTGAGCCACTGAGCACAAAACCTGAGCATGGTGTCGAGAGCTTTCACAGGAGGCAGCACAGGGGCGCGATCCCTCAGCTAAGAGCCCAAGTAGACAAGTGGACCATGGACTCGCTGCTCATGGAAACAGAACCGCCCAGGAAGCCACCTTGCCACCCACAGTGACCTGCCCAGATGTCATCTACCAACTACAGCAACGGGTGCAAAAGGTCAGCCTGCCGTCCAGAGTAGCCAGCCTGACGTGCCAATCTGCCATCCAGAGTGGCCAGCCTGGGGTGCCAACCTACTGTCCACAGTGGCCAGCCTGAGGTGCCAACCTACTATCCTGGAGTCAAGACAGTGATGTCTAGCAACCACTCCACGAAGCCCAACAATAACCTCCATAATGGATGTCCCAAAGTGAAGAGGACTTAATGGATAACTGACCACTTCTCTTACCTTGTCTCCACCTCTGACCTAGCACCACCTGAGAAGGCCAGTCTGTACCTCCCACTGCCCAGTCACCCGTTCTGCTGTCCACCTTTGGGTCCCCAGGCGGTCAGCCTGCGGTTCCCCAGGTGGTCAGCCTCCAGCTGCGGCGCCTGCTCTTCTCGAGTGGGTGGTGCTCGCCTGTTTCCATCTAGAGGGACACGGGGCCCCTGACACCCCCTCACCACCTGTAGAAAGCCTACCCAGGGCAGCCAGGGAGGTGGGGTGAGCTGGACCCAGAGCACAGCAGACAGCCCGAGTCAGGGATGGACGCGGTGGCTGGAGTTGACAGAGCTGGATCTTGGGGAAATACAGCATCAAACCAGCTACCCCATGGGAAGGGGCAAATGGCATTCACCTCCTGGGGACGTCTGGAGGCCAAAGAGAGCCCACTGCAGAGTTCCCTGGCCCCACTGCCCAGGACTGCAGGTGGCTGAGGGCTGCTGCCCAGCACCGCAGGCTTGGTCTCTCTCCGGGACAGGAGAAAGCCCAGGAGAACCAGAGAAGGCTTTGCCTTTCTGACCAGGCATGCCGAGTTCCCCTTCTTCCACCGTACTGGCCTTGACTGAACGTGTCTGCACACCCTGGGAAACCCGTGAGTTGTCTGCCGCTGGGTTCCACTGACGCTGAGTCACATGGCTTCACCCTCCAGTGGCTGGCATCCCTGACTCCTAGGAGGACGCCAGCTGGCTCCCGGGGATCGCCTTTCCACATGGCAGGTTTCACGTGTGCCTAAAATGTGCCTGTGCATTCTACCGTGTCCTGTGGAGTGGGGGCCATGCCCACCACCGGGCGGGGCTCTCTAGCCTCCGTCTGCTCACCAGGGCACCTGCTGGAACCTGCAGGGCTCACGTCGCCCTCGGGCTCTTGTTGTCTGCGCACCTCGGTCCTCAGGTGGGAACTGGTCTCTTTGTTCCTGTTCCCTGAAACTGTGTGTAAGATGGGTGACAAGGGACGTCCTCTGGACCTGGAGGTTTGGACAATGGTTTACTTACAAATTCAAGTTCTTACTAAAAAATAACATTGTTCTACTTCTAGAATCTGCGTTTTGCAAATTACATTTTCTTATATATATTGGGGATTGAACTCAGGGACCCTCAACCAACTCAGGGACCCTCAACCACGGAGCCCCATCCCCAGCCCTATTTTGTATTTTATTTAGAGACAGGTCTCACTGAGTTGCTTAGCACCTTGCCGTTGCTGAGGCAAGTTTTGAACTCTCCATCCTCCTGCCTCAGCCTCCCAAGCTGCTAGGATTACAGGCATGCGCCACTGTGCCTGGCTGCAAATGGCATTTTGAAGGAATAGTATTTAAATTGAAAAATATTAGTAGAATTATATTTTTATATGACTGAAAGTTGGCAAATGTTACAGACTGGTGATCATAGCTTTTATTGTGTGTGGCTGGGTGTTCTGTCCAGGGACTGCAGAGGTTTGGAACAATAAAACAACAAAGACCAGAGTCATACTAGATGATTGTGTGCTTACTTCATGCAATTGTTTTCTTAACTTGCTCTCCATGAGAAAACTAGCTATGGTTTCCTAATTAAAAATTTATATAACTTGTATTTTGATAGTAATCCTAAATGAAGCAGATTTTCTTGAGTCAGAATAGTTATTAGACTTATTTTAATTAGTTCCAAATTGGAGAAACTACTTTGCTGCGGAGAAGCAAGTAGAATTGTCAATAAAGTTAAAAAATGTTTAGATTCAGAAATAAGCCATACATCTGACACATCCTGATGCATGTATGATATTGGGTCATTTGTGAAAAATTGCCTTTACACAAAGATACAATGAAATATTGCAGTTTTAATTATGGCGCTCAGAAGGTGACTTTTTGTCATCCATATCTGTAAAATATTTCACTTTTCCTTCCCAGTTTGAGATAGTAAAGCAGTTACAGAGAGCGGTTCTGATGTTCAGTGTGTTCAACTCTCTTCAATTAGGGATGTATTTCACCTCCATCTGTAAAGGTCAGAAAATACCCTATAGAAATGACTTTTCTTATTTAGGGTTCTTTGTATGTGAATTTTCCTTTTTATTCACGTAAACATTTCATTTTTGTTTTAATTTCCTTGTATTTTATTGAAATGTCTCTCCTTTTGCGAATTTCACAAGTAGTTTCCTTTCTGTTCCAAAATTTTGTTGCATTTTCATGGATATGAAAAAGTTGAAAGAAGTTTCCGTAAACATCTGTAGACGCACCACCTCAAGCCTGCCATTAGCACTTAGCTAACACGGCTGCGCACCCCCTCAACCCTGGCCATCCATCAACACAGCTTATTTTTTGATGCATTAGGAAGTCAATTGCAGAAATCACAACACTTTCCCCCAAATTTGCTGAATCCTAAAAATTTTCTTTAATTTTAAAAGCATTTTTTTTCTCAAATACTGTTAACAGCTTGTAATATTTTTTAAAGTGAACTAGCTAAGTGGGTGGTGTGAAGAGAACATTAATAGTAAGCAACTGCCCGTGCAAATGTAACTACCAAGAACAAACTTTAAAACTGAATTCCTTTCGGCCCAAACCACAAGAGCTTTGTAACTGGATGATTTCATGTTGTCTTTCAGCCACCTAGTGCCTGTCATATCTTGTCAAAGCTGAGTCTAACTCTTTAAAGCATTTGGTTGGTACTCCCATCCTGTGCCCCAGTCACACGGTCACAGTGTCACATTTTACCTGTTTCATGGACGTGTTCCTCGTGGGGCAGATGGAAATCGTGTCGTAGATCATCACTGAACTGCTCTGATGAGCAGCATCCTGGGCATCCCCCCAGGGGAGACCTGGTATCCTTGGAAACCAGTGCAAGCTGGACGCCTAGGTGCCCAGGAATGCATCTGAACCTCCACCCACAGTTCTGGCTCTCCTGTTTGCTTTAACCTGTGTGGTTCTGCAGCCCCCTAGGCTCCCCTGGAAAGTCTTTTAAATCAGTGCTTGTTGCTGAAAGTGTTTTTTTTTTTTTCTTTCAGCATTTTGTTTAAGTCAAAACTACTCATTCTGTCACAGATGTGAGACGGTTGAGGCACGTGTCACCTGGCTTCCCTGTTGGAGTGATTTTCGGTAGCTCTGCATGCAACCCGTGGAACACATTGTAGATGTTCAGCATGACTTTTTCCCCTGGTACGATTTGCTTGAAATAAGTAATATTTTATTTACAAATAGTGTGCATGAGTTTTCTCTTCATTCTACTATTTCTTAAACTATTACTCTTATTTTAAATTCTCCATCCTAAAAAGTAGTCTTTATTTTATGGTTTTATCTGTTAGTCATGTTCAGTGAGCATCAAGTTCAGAAGCTGTTCCTATCACCCCTATAAGGGCCACATTACACTCAGCAAATACTCTGTTGATATTGACCTGAAAAGTAGCACTGTATTTATTTAATTCCTTCTGGTTATTTAATTATTACCTCTATGTGTAGCATATGCAATGTTTTGATATGTAAATGGCACTTTTTGCTTTATTTTTTTTTAATCTTGAGACAGTGGCTCCCTAACCTGCTGAGGCTAGGCTTGAACTTGAGATCCTCCTGCCTCAGCCTCCCAGATCACTGGGAATACAGGCCTCCGCCATGAACCAGGCTACTTCCTTCAGCAGTTTTAATCAAAGGTCTCAGTGTTTCCAGCTACAAGTAAAACCACTGGCCAAAGATAAACTTGAAGTTTTGTTGTAAAACATTTTGATCAGAACACCAAAATACCTTCTTTCAGCCTAACATATTGAAACTATATCCCCCCTCTGCCGCCCCCACCCCCCATTTAAAAGATTTTGGTTTAAAATGAAATCTGTAAGACCCTGCCCTGGTTAACCAGCCAGCTGTGGTTGGTTGTAGTGAACAGCGTCTGCTGACACGAGGATGAATTTCCAGGATTCTCGTTGGTGGAGCGGAGTTCCCTTGTCCCATCTCCCCAATCCTAGGGGCCGATTTTATCTCTAATGTACAAGTCAGAGTTGAATTATTGCCCTCAGGTTGACTTTTTTACTGTTGTTTTCAAAATCGTAATTAAATTGTCATTTATGAAGATTATGAAATTGTAGGAGTTTCTTGTGAACTTATTGACTTGTGGATTTGATGGAGATAATCTAATTGCTCATATTTCTTTCTAAATACAAGATCAAATGTTCATGAGCTAACATGCCTAATGCTTTATTCATGTTCCATGCAAACTCATGTTCAAGAGAAATCTGCTAATTTTTATAGTTTCTCTTTTTAGACATTTGAATGGGCCCCCTTTTAGAAAATGTTCTTTATTATTTTTTCTTTCTGAACTCTGGGTTTTGGCATTTTTATTTCCACTATGATCTCTGCAAGGCTTATTTTAACTAAATGAAATTTTTAGTAAACGGGAACGTACTTTCATCAATGTTATCATAAATGTTGTTTTTTTAATAAAATATTTAAAAGCTCCTTTAAAATCCAAAAACAAAATAAAGATGATAATTTATTGAAATTATTAATAATAAATATTACAAATACAAATCCATTTTCATTTTCTGAAGTGCAAATCTTAAGTATTCTTATAATTCTAGCATTCAATCTTATCTAGCTGCTAATATCATGTGTAGATTAACATATTTATAAATTTAGAAGCAGTACAATTTTTTTTTTTTACATTGCAAAATGTTCTTTGGATTTTTCAGCCCAGCTGGATGGGCACAGGTTGGCTTGGAAGGGCCTCAGCACCACTTAACTCACGGTCTCCAAATGCACCAACCAACAACTCACAGGATCAAAGCGAGAAATGTTGAACTTGACCTGTTTGTTTGCTTCCTGGGGTCAAACCCAGGGCCTCCAACATGCCAGGAGGGCTCTCTGCTCCTGAGCCAGATGGAACCCAACACTCATGGTCGGAGCTGTTGATCTGTTCTCTTCAGATTCTCTGAGATCAGGTGGAGGAGGATGGTGTCAGGGACGGAAGGCCTGAGGAGAACCATGGGGGATCCTAGCCTCACGCACAGACAGGGAACCACACTTTACGTTGAGCACGGAGGGAGCGTTCACCTTCCCCAGCCGTGATGTAGGCTGGGGTGACGCGGGTTATGCACACGGTGTTTTAAACATAACTGGGTGAAATAGGATCAGCCACCCGGCAGGCAGCAAGTCCCCTGAGGGCGCAGGCTGAATGCTGCAGATCACCAGCTGGGCTAGAGCCCCATGACAGTGTGCTGCCAGGCACGCCCGCGGCCCCGGGTTTAATTCCCAGCTCTGCAAAGACACAAAACCAAACAACATCACTAGTAACCTAGGCTCAAGAGAAAATTGTAAGAGAATATTGGAACACCTTGGGACGGTGCTCTGGCAGAGAAATAACCTGTTCTCACTCCACACATCCATGACGATGTGGATCATCAAGGTCCCCCAGAGAGTCATATGCTAAAGGCTTGTCACAGCCTGTGGGCTTCTGGGAGTGGTGCAGCTTCAGGAGCTGGGCCTACTGGGAGACCCCACCAGGTATTCCTCTCTGCTTCCCGTCACCATGAGGTGAGCCGCTCTACCCCACCCTGCCTTGCTGCCAGATGTTTCTAGGGCACACAGGCCCAGAGGACAGGGTCAACCAACCATGGGCTGAAACCTCTCAAAACATGAGCCCCCCCTAAAACCTTTTCATCTCATAAGTTTATTTAATTCAGGTATTTTGTCACAGCAACAGAAATTTGACTAACACTATATCCAAATAATTGAGAACAGATGAGCTAAGTATTCAATTTAAGAAACTAGAAAAAGAATAGCAACATCCACCCAAAGAAATTTTAATAAAGCAAAAATAAAAGCAGAAATGTATAAAAATGAAGGCAAAGATTCATAAGCAAAATTAAAAAACCAAAGACTGATTCTTTGAAAAGCAAGTGAGTGGGATTACTAGCAATAATGACAAAGAGGAAAAGAGAGACGAGATAAGCCCATCAAATCCAGAACAACAGAGGCAGGATGATCATAAGACAAAGAATGCTTCAGAAAAAGACTACCCAAGCATGGTATCAACAGCCATCCCTGTATCTCAAACCTGGATAAAATTTATATGATTTTGGAAAAATGAATGAGGAGAAATAGTGCCGCAGTCTGGCTGGGCACAAAATAACCAAGCCACCACAAACCTTGTAGATTCAAACAGCAACTCTTTATTCCCAAACTCTCACTGACACTCTACATACACTACCTATGAATACACGGCCTCCACCGGGCTCCCGTGCCAATTCTCTCCGAACCCTGGGAGAACTCAATGGGAACTCCAAAGAAGCGGGTGCCTGAGGCAGCAGGATACACCCTATTCCCAGCAGGATCCACCCTAAACCCAGAGCCACCCTAATCCCTGAGCAGGGTCACCTTTCAACCAAAAATGCCATGCATCATTACTACTTGGCTATGGCTCTCAGCAGAAACTACAAGTAGGTCAGATTAGTTGGACTGGTAATCAAAAATGTGTACAGCCTTCCCTGGATAAAGACCTTGCAGCAAGTGCTTGATCTTGGTTTTACAAATAAAGTCTATGAAACTGTTATAGTTAAAGCTTCGTCCCAGGGTTTCATCAACTGACTTCCAGACCACTCACGTATAATCAAACCAAGCCTTTATTGAAGCACACCGGTGGTGGCTGACCAGAACATAAAGCTGTTCCCCTTATCAGCCCCGAACAATTGCAAGGGCACTCCTTATAAGCCTGAAAACCGCAAAAGGGATGTTCAGGGGGTCTAGCCAATGCAAGCAAGCCAGGTTACAGAAGCGGGAGAGTGCAGTCAAGCGGAGGGAAGCCTAACCAATCACAGTTAGCCCAGTCACCCCAGTTACAGAAACAGAGCCCCGCTACCCTAGTTATAGAAACAATACCCCATTAGGTAGTTCCGTGTTCTTAAAGGTTTCTACAGCAAAAGGAAAAGAACATCTTGCCCCAGTCATGACCCTTCTACTTGGCATGGTTGTTTACAGGATGAAGTCATAAAACAAAATGGAGTCACATTGGCTCCTACTACCACAAAACATTCAGGTGCCTATCTGTTCCAAGATGATGCCCATTTCACAGTGTGGGCCCTGAGATCACAATCCCATCAGGACCACACATAGAGAATAGTATAGGCTCCCTCTGCTCAAGGAGCCGAAGTAGGTACAACGATCTTAAATAAAGTACTAAGGGTAACAGTTCACAGCGTACACCCTGACTGAGATCCAGGAGACGGGGTGAGAAAAGCACATACCTGGCTGGATCTCACCATAGGGAAAAAGAGGAAGCATGGCAAACTTCCAGTCGGAAAGAACTATCTATTTACAAAGTAAAAAGAATCAGAATAGAAACAGTGATTTTCCTTCCTAGCACTGATTTCTGGATGATGGTAGAAAAACATCTCAGGCTTAGAACAAGTCAAGTCTTGGAACCAAAGAATCATAAGTTCCACCCAAATACCATTCACTTGGCTCTATTCCTTTTATGATCTTGAACAGCTTCATAGGAGCTGCTCTAAAGTTTATGTTTGCTAATTTCATGTTTTGGTCATCCTGATGTCAGTTTTTATTGAATTTTTTTTAACTGAGTATGGCTCACAATTTATTTTTGCTTCTTTGTAAATCTACTAAATGGTTTTGTATATGAATATTGTGAATGATGTGTTAGAGACCCTGGATTTAGTTATATTCCTGTGAAAAGAGTCAAATTTTGCTCTAGCAGTTCTCCAAGCTGCGTCTCCTGTAGTATCCAGTGGCTAAAGTTTGGGCTTCCAGCTGCTTTGCTTGTAGGGCCTCTTGAAGTCTCCTGGGGTCAGGGGCAGGTGCCTGGTCAATGGTCAAGAGAACACTATTGGGTGAAGTTTATATGCAGGCCATGGTTCATTCCCGCAGAAGTTTCCTTCCTTTGAGGGTTTCCTCCCAGTTGTCCAGTTACCTTGTCAGAGCTAAACTCTGAGTTCTGACTCCTTAAACTGATGAGGGTATCCATCCTGGCAGGGCACCTGAGGGTGTGGCTTCCTGGCAGAAGCTCCACCCTCAGAGCCCACCATGGCCCCAGATTCCTGCCCCAGCCTCTGGGCCCTAAATGACCTCCTCCTCTGAGTGTGTGACAGCTGTGGCTAGGTGAGGTTTCTGTCCCTAGGGGAGGTTACCATGTGGGGAGGGGGAGGGGATTTTGCAGATGAGCTTAGGCACCCGACCAGTTGGCCTGTGGCTAATCAAGGAGAAGTCCGTCCTGAAAGAGCCTGACTTGCCCAGGAGCCCTAGAAGAAACCCAAGCGGCAAGACCTGCCGGCCCCCGGCCTCAGCCAAACCCTGCTGACACAGTGACCAGGAAGAGGACCCCAGCCTCACGGGGCTGGCAGTCCACTGTCACCTTCATTTCAGCCTGGTAGACCCTGAGCAGAGGACACCGAGCTGGCCCCGACTCCTGCCCTGCAGAAGCTGCGAGGTTATGCGATCCTGCTCTCAGCTTTATTTTGTGGCAAGAGAAACCAGTGTTCACCGGGTCCATTCTCACCTCTCAAAGGCCAAGTTCCTCCAGCTCCTGCCTGCTGCTGGGGGGGGCTTCTAAGTGCCTTCCCGAGGTAGCCTTTTGCAAACGTCACCTGGAGGAGTGTTCCTCTGGCCAGTGTTCCAACCAGGGCTGGGAGACCACTCTCAAGATGGCCTCAGCCATCTTGAACAATCCTCTCTTTCAATTCTATGTACATGGAAAACATGGAGAACCTAAGTTATTTGCTTTTAGATTAACTGACCTTTCGTGTATAAGAGACTCTGAGAGGCACCTGAAGACGGGAATGAGGGACGAGCCAGAAGAATTTGCCCCAGTTTCTGATGCCTGGGAAATTTTACTCCAAAAGGAACAACAGTTCCCCGTGAGCTGCACCCTCCAGCTGAGCCTCTGCTGGCTCCTCCCCCACCCCCCAGGAGCCCATGCTGAGCCCAGGTGAGCAGAGACACAACAGCATTTCCCCTCCCAGGAGATGGCAGTGGCTTGTCCATGGACCACTTAGGAAAGCTGGTTCCCCACAACTTCTTCAGAGTCCAAACCTGAGAGGTCATTTGTTTGTGACTCTCTGGAGTTTTGCAGGACAGGAATTGCAGTCAGCAAGGTTTAGCGGGCTAAGAGACGGAAGGCAACTGACACACGAAGCCAGTCTGGCACGGCTCGGCAGTCACGCAATGGCGAGACTCCTCGGGGACACATGCATGGGGGAGGGCCCTAGGAAGAATGTGGAAGATTCCAGAAAAACTGTAGAGTTTGGCTTCGTGCTTTTATTTGTGTACAGTAATAACAGTCTTTGGCATCTGCTGGGAAGCTTCTCCCCCAACCTCTTCCAATCCTGCAGAACTTAATGAATTTTCAAAGACAAAACGACTTCCATTTCTGCATGTGGAACAGCTTGTTTACAGCTCTTCTGGCAAAAAGGAATCTGGAATTATTTATTGGTAATTTGCACGTTACTAAATAACAGATGGTCTGCAAAAAAAATCTCTTTGCAACTTAAAAAATGGTTGAATTTCACATGGCGAATGCAGGAGTTTTGAGTTCTACAAAAGTCCTTCAAGGGACACCAATACTGCAAGGCCTAGCAATGCCCAAGTCCCAAAGGAGCTATTCACACACGGGACCCTCTCGGTAGGTGGTAGGCGGCTCTGTGGCTTATGGCCCCCAATTCCCCCCCCCCAGTATAGTAAAATAGTCATGATGTCCCCAGAGCCAGGGCCACCACTGTTTCTTCAGAACAATTGCACAACAACAGTGACAATGACAACCAAATTTGAGTTCCCTGGATGTGCTGCATCTAGGAGAGAGAAAGGAATGGGGTGGGGGCTAGCCCAGCCCATGTGTCCTCACCAAGAGCTGCAGGATGCCGAGAGAGCCACCTCCATGGTCTTGGTGGCTTGCATTTGCTCCCTGGGGACTGCGGTGCCTGTGCCCTGCTCCCAGCCAGAAGTCAGAGCCTCCTTGCAGGTGAGGACCCCTCATCTGGGTGCCCAAACCACAGTGACAGAAGAGGGCTATGGGAAGGCCGAAGGCCACCTGGGGCAGCAGAGTGCCCAGGATGGAGCAGCCCGCACAGGACCTGCACGTCCTGCAGAGCCAGGAGTACTGCAAGCCTCTGGGTGCTGAGTGACACCCAGTCACCTCTGGCTAGGGCCCTGGGTCATCCCCAAGCCCAAGCTGATGGGTGTCCTGGGGAGGGAGGGGACAGGAGGGAGGAGAGAGGGGGGGGGGAGGTAGACAGGAGACAGAGGGAGAGAGGGAGGAGGAAGAAGGGAAGCAGAGGGAGCAGAGGAGGAGAGAGTGAAAGGGAGAAAGGAGAGGAGAGGGCAGGGAAGGGGAGGGGAGGGAAGGGAGAGACCCCCAGGGCTCTCCACCCCTCCCTCTCCCAGCCCACTCCCCTTGTGTTCAAGGCTCTTGGGGCCCTCCCCAGGAGGGTGCCATGCTTCCCACGGGTGCCAATGGATTGCCTTCCTCCAGCCCTAATCCTCCTCCACTGTGTCCCTTGGTGGGGCCTGCTGGCTCCAGCAGCTGTCCCCAGCACCTGGCCCCTGGTCAGCAGGGCAGGAGTCCGTCCCTTGCCGGCCCCTACTCAGGGCTCAGACAGATTTAGCCAAATTAAGGATTATCTTGGCCCTTTCCATGCCGGTGGGGGAGGGCAGGCCCAGGAAGGAGGGGAGTACCATTGGCTAAAGCGTCCCTCATTGTCAACCTGGGTAAACAGGAGCTGGACTTGGCACAGAAGGAATTTAAACTCTCAGCCCGAATGGAGGTTTGGGGATTATCTGTGGATTTCCTTTATTTGTTCTCTTCCCTTTGCCACAGCTAATCCAGATTTGATGGGAAGGGGCATAAGCTATTCCAGAGACCTCACAGGGTCCTGGTGAGGCGGGGTCATTCCTGGCCCCTCTGGCCTTCAGGTCCCCTTGTGTGTGTCCCTCTAGCTCACTGCCTGGTGGTACCATTTCTTGTCCCAAAGCCAGAGCCACATGGTTTTAGTTTTGAAGGAAGCCACTCCTGTGGGTCCAGAGCTCAGCTCCTCCCAAGCCTGAGGAGCTGCAGGGCTCCGCCTCAGCAGGGTGTTGGCCGGAGGGCAAGGCCCCTGCACCCTGGGAACCCAGGATCATGACCCAGGGGGTCTTCCTGAGCACCTGTGAACCACACAGGATCTCTGAAGAAGAGGAGTGACCCAAGCAGGAATGAGTGTGGGTGTACCATCACCCAGTGGGCAGGTAGTTAGCAGGGCTGCACCTCAAAACAGCGAGGACAGAGGAAGTTCCAGACCCCCGCCCGCAGACACGAGGTGTGTTTGAGGGGTGGGTGTGCTTCTGGTTTCATCATCTGCCACCATACCTGGAGCAGAACATCATGCTGCACCTCGCCAACGTGCAGGACCATGGTGTGTCAGTGCTCCCGGTCCTGGCACTTTGCTGAGAGCTGCCTCCTGCTCCCATGACCTTCACAACTCCAGGGTGAAGCCCTCCTGCAAGAAGCGTCTGCATGGGGGCGGGAGGAGCCCCTTGAGTTTTCCCCTGAACTTGTGAAAGCTGAGGTCGGGGGTCCTTCCCACTCGACCCCCTCAGTGCCTACGTCCAATCCCGGACTTCAAAGTTCTCCTTCCTTCTTAAACGGGCTCTGTATGAGTCACTGTGATTTACGATGTTCAAACTTTTCTTTAAATTATCAGGAAGTCCAAAGGCAAGGTTTAATATAAAAGAAAACACATTTTGCTAGAAATTTGAAAGTTAGATCTGTGTCATTCACGAATAAAAGCTAATCACTCTTTTCACAGGGGGTAGGGAGGGCTGATTAATGGAAGAGCAGACACATGAAAAGGAGTCATTTCTCTCCTAACGCATGGAAATGGACTGTGGCTAAAATAAGCCAGATGGCCAGTGGCACCGGGGTGTACTCTGCCTCGGTCCGTGGGTGGTGCGGCCAGCTGAGCCTGGGGCCCGGGTGCAGCCCCATGGAGGGGAGGCTGCAGGCTCTGGGGAACTGGGCTCCTGACAATTTTTTTGGTTTTTTTGTTTTGTGTGCTTGTTTTTCAGATTCTGGGCTCTCAGACTCTAAGAACAAAAGTTATCCAACTGATTTTTTGAAGCCAAGTTTTCCAGGACTTGCACTAAAAGAAGTTTCAGGAAAGATGGGAGACTTGGGCTCCCCGTACAAATCTGCGAGCTGAGAACCCAGTGCGGACCTCAGATCCTCATAGCCGGTCACTCTGCCCAGGCCGGGCCAGAGGAAGCAGTCTCTTTAAGCTAGTTTTCGGTGGACAGATTGAAATAATTAGCAGTGAAGTCATTGTCTTCCCCATCCCCAAACACGAGGCCCTATTTCTTTGGGGAACGGAACAAAGGGAAATTATTCCAGAAGCAACGTAGGGCTCTGTGGAGATTCTAGTCGCCAACGGAGAATCTGCAATGGGAACACATAGCACGTGGCTTCCAGCCTTGGACCTGAGTCCCCAGTGTGCCTGAAGTATGCAGTAGTGGCCTCCCACCCACCGCCCGCCGCAGTACCTGGGGGTCTGCATCCTGGCTGCCCGCTGGTTCTGCTAGTTCTTCAGTGGGTTGTTATAGAAGGACAAGCGGCCCCTCCCAGCGCTGAATCTTCCTGTCTGGAGATCTGATCTCCTCCTCCCACACGTGCCTCCACCATTGTGATGCCCTCCACCCTGAGGCCACCACCCAGCAGAGGCCTGCTCTGTGCCCTTGACCTCCAGACTGGGAGCATAATCATCCCCTTTTATGTATAAAGTAACCCAGCCTTGGGTGTTTTGTTATGGTAATGACAACTAGAGCAATACAACTTGTCACTGCTGGGCCCCAAGCGCTGGACAGGACCACAAGGAAGGATCTAGCCCATTTTCCAAAACTAATGAAATTACTGCTCACTATTTCCTGACTCCCCACCCCCAGATACCAGGACCTTGTCAAGCGGTAGGCCACTGAGCGGGGACAAAGCTGGGCCTGCCCAAGAGGCCGGGCAGTGGACCACACAGTTAGAGAGGCAGTCAGGATCACTGCCCTTGGTCTGAACAGAAGATCAGGACTGACTTCGGGATTTCCACGAGAGCAGCTTTGGAGCGGAGTCTGAAGTCCAGACTGACTGACGTCTTTGACATGTGTCACACCAATTCCAACCACCCGACAACTGGGCAGGAAATTAAAAAGAAACCAACTCTCAATAATACTGAAGCCGTACATAACCTGACAAGGAAAGGAAGATGTGGTCGGAGAGTCAGAATACACAGATTTCTAGGAAACAGAAATTCAGGGATAGAAGAAAAAGTCTCTAAGTCCTATGTGTAGGGAACCCACAGACTCTTCCCGCCATCCCCCTGCACAATGCCCTGTGACAGTGTGCTGGCTGCCCTGGGTCACCTTCTGCTCTGACTCTCCTGGACACCCCATCTGACCTCCTGGCTCCCTCGGCTTCCCTCTGTGCTGACCCCTGCACAGGCCACACCGGGTCCCTTTTGCCCTCCACACAGCCCGTCCCCAGCTGCCCAGTGGTGTTCCCGAGGTCCTCCTCCCCGTCCCGGGCACGGCTCGCACCCCGTGTCCTCCTGTGGGTACCAAAGGAGCTTTCTCTAGCTGATCTTTCTGGTGAGATCACTGCCCTCAAAGCCATCATGTCTGCCACTGCCCGAGCAATCCTGCCAAGGGTGGACATGTCAACCTGGTGTCACGCTCCCAGTGCTCACTCCGTGACCTTGAAGGCGGATGCTGAGGGAGAGGTTTCTTATTTCCCATCCCGTACCCTGATCCAGTCTGGGGGCCTTGGTGAGCAGGTTGGAAATGTCCCCTGGAGTCCACTCAGTGGCCAAGGCTGCGTGGTGGGACCTGAGGCGTCCCTCTTCTGAGTCGCATGGGAGGGTACCTCAGGCCACCTCCACAGGGAGCCGCGTGGCTCCCAGACCTGGGGGCAAAGATGACCCCAGAGAAAAGACATTCCAGTTCCCCTGTCATCCCTTCACTTCCGGAACCAACCTGCCTTTGTTTTGTGACTCAGTCTTGAAAGGCCAGACTCGCAGAGGCCTGACTCCGCCCACGCCCCGGCTCAGCATGAGCACTGCCCACGCTCTGACTGGGGGTGACCCCTGCCCACTCTCAGGGTCCTGTTCTAAATATCCACACGGAGCCCGCCACTCATTTCGCCCCAAGGGAGACCGCACCTCCACGGTGCGGGCCTGACGTGCTGGAGGCTGACAGGTGGCACACAGGGCCATGGACCAGGGCCTCCCAACCTGGGTGCTATGCCCCATGTGACCGCTCCACACACAAGAATGAAGAACCTAGAAAGTACAGACAGTGGGAGCCTCTGTCCCAGCTCAGCTCTGCGGCCACTGAGGTGCACAGGTAGGCACAGCGACCATGTGAAGGGGTGTGCAGGGCTGAGGGCTCGGGAGCATGGGTGCCAGGAGCCTTCCTTGGAGCGCTGGCATTGAACGTCACGCCAATTTCCACATGCTGTGAAGGGCTCTTTGATTCTCTTTGCAGCCATTCAGAGACGTAAGAGCCATTCTTAGCTCTCGGGAGTAGGCAGCGGGCCAGAGCTGGGAACCCCGAGGTAAGTGTCAGGGCTCAGATTCAAACCTATAAACTTCACAGCTAACTGGGAGGCCCAGGCGCTCTGTGGAGTCGGCGTTTCTGGGCTCTATTCCCGCATTTCTGCCACCAGGTACCTCCTGCACAAAAGCATCCAGACATCCGCCTCAAGGTCAGGGGTGCAGGGCACGGCCAGCTAGAGAGCCAGCACGCTCACCAACTAGACAGATGCCCTGTGTGTACGGGTGTCACGGTGCTGAAGATGGGCTTCGGCGTAGTCATGGTAACACAGGAGGTAGGTGGGCGGGTACCATCCACCCCCACGTTGCCAACAAGGAAAGTGCGTGCCCAGTCCCGCTGCTCAGTAAGGGGGCCACCATCCTGACCCCGGGGTGCTGGGCCTGGTGCTCTTCATTCTCCTGGGCAAAGCCCTGGGGTCCAGCAAGGCACTGCCCATGCTCCCTCCCTCAGAATCGTCCTCCGCCTTGGGCTGCCCCTTAGTACAAAGTAGGAAAGAAGTCCTCACGGTGAGATGAAGGAGCAGCTCGGACATCTCAGGCCAGAGTGGAAGCAGGTTTGCAGGCAGCTCTCCCCGTGGCTTTGTGCTGCTGACGAAGGCCCGATGTGTGGCGGGCTCCAGGCCGTACCGTGGTAATTTGATTTCCATGGGAGAAGCTGAGCTGATTCAATTGTCCCTCCGGCTGCCACGGCCCAGAGCCCTCCCCACCTGGGCTGTGCACCCACAGCCTTTTCCAAAGAGGAAAAGTGCTGGCTTCTCCCACCTGGGTGCCCAGGGGCTCCCTGCCTTGGAGAGTCCCCGGCTCCTCCAGGCCTTGCACCCATGCCCTCCTCGCACCAGGGCCAGAACCTGTGGACATGGGCCTGATCATGCCCCCTGGGCCCTTGGCTTCCCACTAACGAAGCGTAAAGCACACAGGTCTGCTCAGCCCCACACCTGCTCCCTGCTCCTTGACAGGAGACGTTTGCAGCCTTTCATTTGCATGGAGATTACTTAATTGTCTGAGTCTCAGTTTGCCCCTCTAGAGAATGGGGAAGAAGATAGTTGTGGTAGCCAACTTTCCATTGCTGTGACAAATTACCTGAGATAATCAACTTAGAGAAGGAAAAGTCTGTTTTGGCTCATGGTTTCAGAGGTTTCAGCCCCTGGTGGCCAGCTCCATTGTTTTGGACCTGGAGTGAGGCAGAACTTCATGGCAGGAGTGCATGGAGCAGAGCTGCTCCTCTCATGGTGGCCAGAGAGCAAGAGAAGAAGGGCCTGGGGTCCCTATGTTCCATTCAGTCCCACCCCTTAAAGGGTCCACCACCTCCCAGGAACGCCACAGGCTGGGGAGCAGATCTGTAGCACATGGGCGTTTGGGAACCTTCCAGATCCACACGCTGGCAATTCTTCACGCCGCGGACTCTGGAGAGGACTGGCGGAGGCCATCAAGGTGACCCATAAAACAATCACTGGCAGGTCAGAGCTGTGACGTAACTCTTGTTCCCTCTCTCCTTGCCCTCTCACCCCTCCACCAGCAGACACGTGTACGGATACAGATGCACCTGACTCACCCCTTTCCAGCAGCCCAGGCGTGGAGGCAGGAACACCTCTCAGACCTGCTGGGAGGTCCACCTTGCCTGGCTGGCTCTCAGCCTTCTCCCTCTGGGGCGCTGTCTCCTCCTGGGCCCAGCCACCTGTTTCCACAGTGATGCTGCCACACACGGCCCTAGGCCAGACACATGCACACCTTAGCTCAGGAGCCGGGGTGCCCCTTTGAGGGAAAAGGTGAGGTTTCTGACGAAGACTAGCAGCACAGTCAGGTTCTAAGACAGAAGCCTCTTTCCCATACTCCCATCGCAGTGTAGTGCTCCAATCGCTCCAGGGCATTCCTAGTTGTTATCCATCTTTCTGCCTAATTTGTGGACTACTACGCTGTATCCTAGGTGAGTGCTCCTGGGGGAAACAGTGCACACAGGGTTCAGTCCTACCTGTGGTTTCAGGAAGCCACTGGGGCCTTGGAATGTGTCCCCTGTGGATTCAGAGGGACTACTGTACCCCATCCCTTGGTGGGAAATCCCAGAGTCACGGGGAAAGGGTGGCGGCTGGGAGAGGGGTGAAGAAGAGGATAATGCAGCTGGTGGGGGGCGGGGGGGGGCTTGAGTGCAGCTGGAACCAGGAAAGCAGCTGGGGGATGAATGCAGGGGGGGGGTGTGTGAATGCAGCTGGGGGTGAATGCACCTGGGGGGGTGAAAGCTAAATGCAGCTGGGGGTGAATGTAGCTGGGGGGTGAATGCAGATGGAGGTGAATGCAGATGGAGGTGAATGTAGCTGGGGGTGAATGCAGCTGGGGGTGAATATAGCTGGGGGTGAATGCAGCTGGGGGTGAATGCAGCTGGGGGTGAATGCAGCTGGGGGTGAATGTAGCTGAGGGGTGAATGTAGCTGAGGGGTGAATGTAGCTGGGGGTGAATGCAGCTGGGGGTGAATGCAGCTGGGGGTGAATGCAGCTGGGGATGAATGCAGCTGTGGGTGACTGCAGCTAGGGGGTGAATGCAGCTGAGGGTGACTGCAGCTAGAGGGTGAATGCAACAGGGGTGGTGGTGAATATCGCTAGGGGGTAAATGCATCTGGGGGTGAATGTAGCTGGTGTGAATGCAGATGGGGATGAGTGCAATTGGAGAGTGAATGCAGCTGGTGGGTGAATGCAGCTGGGGGGTGAATGCAGCTGGGGGTGAATGCAGCTGGGGATGAATGCAGCTGAGGGGTGAATGCAGCTGGGTGTTGAATGCAACAGGGGTGGTAGTGAATACAACTAGAGGGTGAATGCATCTGGGGGGTGAATGCAGCCTGGATCGGTGAATGAAGCTGGTGGGTGAATGCAGCTGGGGATGAATGCAGCTGGGGGTGAATGCAGATGGGGGGTGAATGCAGCTGGGGGTGAATGCAGATGGGGGGTGAATGCAGCTGGGGTGAATGCAGCTGGGGGTGAATGCAATGAGGGTGTGAATGTAGGGGGGTGGTGAATCAGGCTTGGGGATGAATGCAGTGGGGGAGGCATGAATGAGGCTGGGGGTGCATGCAGCCAGGGGAGCCATTACAGGAGCTGTTCTGCTCTCTTCCCCTGCTCCCCCCTCAGCACCTCATTTCAAAACAGGTTTAAAGCCCTCTCCATAAGCAGGAATCAGTTTGGAAGGAGTAACAGAAGTTTAAAGAATTATCCCCTTAGTAGCATTTAAAATTTTAACTGGGGACAAATTTTGAGGAAAGGAGGTCATTCCAGAGGATTCCGAGCACAGAGAGGCGCAGTTGGGAGGACTGAGGGAGAAGGGAGCCTGCCTCCGTTTCCTCTGGGGGCAACTTAGGTGGTCCCTACTTGGCCAGCTGGCAGCAGGACTGGAAATGGAAGCTATTTATTCAGGGAGCTCTGACCGCAGCACTATTAAAATCCCTTGGAAGCCTGGACATCTCTCCACTCTGCTCCATTACCATGGCCGAACTCCTGCCAGTGGGTGGGCAGGGAGCAACCTCTTCCCCTTCTGTTCCCACAGTAGAATTTTGCCAACAAATACACCTATCCTGCAATGGTCGTAGAACTCACCGACTGAGAAAGTCTCCAGGCGCTCAGTGCACCGATTCTTTTCAAACAGTCTTCTTGCATGTCTGTGTGCTGCTCTGAGGGCCAGCCGTCACGCTAGAGAACATCCGTCTGTCTGTCCACTCGGCCCACTTCTACATAGACCTCCTCCACCTTCTGGGGTAAAGTTACCGCTTTTTGGCATCTCCGTGCGCAGCGACGGGAATAGACACCATCGCTGAGGAATTCTGTGCCCAAGCCTGGGAGACTGTGTGATGTTGCATGACTTTTTGCTGGTGTGACTGAGAAGTTTGAGGGACCTGTCCCTGTGTTTCTCCAACCCACCCTGAGCATTTCATCATTCCCATTTTTATCCACTGCAATTGAGGGCACCTTCTCTGGTGCAGCCACGGGAGGGGTGCTTGGCACTGTTGGCCCGCAGATCAGGCACAGATTTGTTCTCTGGAAATCCAGTCCCCTGGGCACAGCCGGTCAGAGAAGCGGTAGACCATGTGGCCAGGAGTTCACCCTCCTGGTGCTCAAAGACATCTGTTCAGCAAAACTGGGTCTCCATAGAGACTTGATGGAAACTGAAAGGAGGATCCAGGCTCCCCTGCTCCATTCCCAGGGAAAGGTAAGCTTTGGACGCTCAAAGTCCCCTCCATAACACCCTTGCTCTCTCCCCATCCATCCAGTCCAGCATTCGGTCTCCACAAGATGCAGAACATGCTCCTGGCTGGGTGTGGAGCCACCAAGGCCAGTGTCCAGGGGGGCCCCCATGCCCCAAAGTAAGGCCCAGATCTGCACACGCATGTAAAATCCCCAAAGGACAAAGACGAGGGAGAGACTAATGCTGGTGGACAAATTAAGGACTTCGCGGAGTTCCACAAAGCTTTTGGAACCCAACTGATTGTTTCCTTTCGTTAGAGTCGCTCAAACACGCCAACGTTCGTGTAAACATCAGGGTTTTTCTCAGTGATTCTGTGGGATTTCTAAAATGTGCATCTATTTAGTCTGAGATGAAACACTGCTTTTAGGATGAAAAAAATTAAACACGCATTCCTCGGCTCTCGGACGTCAACCACAAACTCACGTCCCCCAAAGTCATTAAATCACAGTGTGGCTTAAAATAACAAATTCAAAACAAAAAAAATGTTCCAAGACATTAAACTTCAAAAAAATGACCTCCGCCTGGAAGCCCTCTGAACTTGGGTCTGGACATCATTAGGGTCCCCTGAAAACAACAAGGGAGAGATGGGCAGGCGGTCCAGGGACGGCACGAACAGGCCCGCTGAGAGGGGCAGAAGCAGCGGGCCCTTCACTCCCCTTGGGATGCAGCGTTCCTAAAAAACGGTCTTTGTGTGGACCTTGGGGTCCAGAATCGCCTTCAGAAACCCCACTGATATCTTCTTTTTATTCCTAAAGATGCTATGAGAGTGGGTTCTCTGGGTCTCTTTGGAACCCAGGAGGGACGGATGAGGTGCGTGCCCTCCAGGGGCAGAGCTGGAGCACAGGTGCTCAGCTCTAGAAAGAGGTGTGTGTCCATCGAAGCCGCCTGCGCACCTCTTCAAACTGCTACCCTCTGTCCCTCTGGAGAGGGGCCTCTGGCCTGTGAGAGCCTCTTTCTGAGACCCTGCCAAAGGCGGGTGCCAGGGGGCTGTGTGCTTGCCCTCTGCAGAGAAGGCATGTGACCAGCGTCCACACAGCTTAGACCCTACCTCTCTGCCCAGCCCACTGACCAGTCATAACCGGATCAGCTGCATTTGCCAAAGCCGGGAATATGGTATTCAAAACCGATTCCTTTCTGATGTCTCTGGTGGCTGGATTGTCACATTCTATCAGGGGAGTCTGGAAGGACCAGGCCGAGTCCAGGCAAGGCAGAGCAGAGGGGTTGGGCCGGTTGGCCACCCCTGCGTCTTTGGAGAAAGGTCTATTGGGGTTCTTACCCCATTTTCACTTGTTTTACTTTGTCTCTTGGCTGGTGGGCTGTTGGAGTCCCCCAGCGTCCTGGATGCTGGCCCGCTGTCTGACCCATGGTTCCCAAGTGTTTGCCCACCGTCCTCCGGCACCTGGTCATCTTGCTCGTTGATTCTGCAGAGCTTGATGCAGTCCCATGAGTCTGATTTCCTTTGGGTGAACTGTGCATAATCCTGCACCAAGGCCAGCTACCAAGGAGTGTCCCCCTGTGGCTTCACGGTCTCAGGCCTTGGTTTTGGTGCATAGTACAACACGAGGGTCCAGCTTTCTTCTTTTTCAAGTGGACATCCCTTCTTCTCACCACCGTGTATCCCTATTGTGTCCTCTTGCAGCCTGGTCAAACCTGGGTGGGCTGTGTGTGCACAGGTTGGCGTCTGGGCTCTCTGTTCTGGTCCATGGGTCCACGTGCCTGTTTGGTTTTTAACCAGTACCATGCTGATTTGATCTCTGCTGCTGAATAATATAATCTGAAATCAGGAAATGTGATGAGTCCAGCTTTGTATTTTCCCCCCAATGCTCTGGGCTGCCAGGGTCTATGTGGTTTCATGCAAATTTAGAGCAGTCTTTCTACTTCTGTGAAGAATGCCCTTGGCATTTGGTGGAGATGGTGTTGCCTCTGTGCATGGCGTGGGCGGTGGGGCCTCAGTTCTTCCCGTCCACGGGGAGCGCTCTCCACTGTGTCCATCTTCTTCCCTCCTCTCGTGGTGTGTCCTGTGTTCTGCGCAGGCCCTTGCACCTCCCAGGTCACGTGGTTCCCGAGCGTGTCACCGTGGGTGCCGTGGACCTTTCTGTGTGCAGGCCACACATGCCTGACTCTGTTTCTCGGGCGCCTTGCTGAGGTCCCTGGAGTGCACTCCCCGAGGTGCCTGTTCAGCCAACTTCCCCTCTCGGTCGCTGTTCCCACGGGCCTGCGTCCCTCAGGGCCCACTGTCTCCATGCCATGACTGCTCCCCATTGTTGATTCCTGTCATTTCCATTACACACGCGAGGGACTATCTTGCAGAGATTCCAACTGAGGACAAACACTGGGGCTCCAAGGAAACTCGTTCCTGAGGGTAGGTAGAATTAGCTTTGCTTGCCACCTAGTCTAGTTTCAGAGAGGGTGAGTGGCTACCCTGGGTCACACAGCTTCTCAGCTGCAGAACCAGGATCAGCTTTCTGAGAAGCTACGGAGTTCAGTTTCATGACCCGTTGTCACTCTGCGAGCCCCTCCCAAGGCTGCAGAAGAGCCTTGTATTTTGCATCCAGAATGGATGGGAAGGTCCTAGCACATGGAGTGGAACATGAGCACTGCTCAGAGCTGAGGCCCTCAGCCCTGGGATACGTGTGAGCTCTTTGCACACTGCACGCTGGAGAGCCCAGTACCTGCTGCAGGCGTAGCTCCTGTCTGCACAGGGTCAGTGTCCAGGGCTCTTTTGACTGACTTCCTTGCTTGGTCCTCCTCCCACCCCACCAAGTGGGTCAGTAGAGAAGGCAGGAGGCTGGGGCATGGGATGGTCGCTCCTCTTCTGACCTCTCTCCTTCTCTGAGCACCCCCTGAGTGAACAGAGGTTCTTACTCATTAGTAGCACCCAGCCTGGGCCGGTGCAGGCTAACTGAAAGGCCCGAGCCTTGGCCACAGGGCCACCTCGTTCCTGGAGGGCAGTCTGCGCCTGGCCCTGGGCCCCCCTCTCTTCTCTCATGCCCACTTCTTCCTGTGGTAAGAAGGGATGAGCCAGGAGTGGGTGACTTCCTAGGGCCCAGGGCGAGCCCGGGGCATGATTCCCCTCCTGTCCTAGTTGGATGGGGTCAAACCAGCTGTCCCCTTGACCCCTGGGTCGACCCTAGGGCACCTTCCCTGCAAGAGCCTGACCCTGGCTGAGCAGCGCCCTCCGCCCCGGGCCTCCTCATCCACAGAGCAGGCGCGAGCCCCCGACTGCTGGGTCCTAAGTGCTAAGCAGCCTCCACCAAGCCGAGGGCCGCTGCCCGCTGGTGGCCCGCGATGGCTCTTCCAGCCCTGGCCATGAGGACCCAAGGCCCCTCCACCCACAGGAGCCCTTCTCTGTCTGCCTGCCCACCATTTTAGCTTCTTTTCTTTGTGACACCTGCTTATGACGTCACCAGGATCCTGGGGGGGACACAGCTGGAGGAGAGAGGAGGAGCAGACGTGACTGACAGCACTGGGCGATGTCTTCGGTCATTCCTGGGGCCTTCGTGGCCATCAGCCATGGCCTGCACCGCCATCGGGCCAGGCCTGGCTGGTGAAGCTGACTTGCTGGTGTCCATGAGCCCTGAGCCCTGTCACGGACACATGAGAGGCACCGATCCCTCAGCCCACGTCCATCCTCTGGCCCTGAAGGACACAGGCACCCATGGGGACTGCCTCACCTTGCCCAGGACCACTTCTGGCCCCAACCGGTGCTCTGGACAGCGGGTAACTGGCCAAAGGAAGCAGAGACCACTACTAGCTGGAGGCGGAGAGGTGTGACCGCACAGGACAAAGCGTCTGGCTGGGGCCTGGGGAGCTCATCGCGAGTGTCCAGGCTCTGCCTGGATCTCTCCTAACAGCAGAGCCACCCAGGAGCCCCCTACATTCTCCTTCTTATTATTGTTTTAAATACTTAGACTCAAACCTGCCTCTGGTGAGCGCCTGCCTTGTCCAGCACCTGGGAGCAGCACCCTTCCCCAGAAGAGTGCCTGGGGCTCAGACCTGCCCCTCCCCTCCTCCCTCCTTCCCTTCTTGCCCTCTCCTCTGACCCTCGGCTTCCTCTGGGATTCCTTGACACCTCCGTCAGCTACTAGGCATCCAGTTTTAAAAGCGGAAAAGCCGAGTCCGGAGACTGAGCCGGACACAGGTTAGTTAGTAGGGGATGTGGATTATCTGGTTTCTTGGCGTCTATTTAAATATTCTTTTCAAAAAACCTGTCCTTAAGAATCCCTCACTCTGGAGCCTGGGTCTTGGAGCGCTGGGACGATGACCTCTTTGACTCTAGGCAGAGCTTTGCTTGGTCCCCACACCCCCCAGGCAAAGAGGGACGGGAGACTGGAGGAGAGCTCAGGGCGGGAGGGCGGAGGTGAGAGCCAGTCGGCAGCTTTCCAAGACCTCTTCCCTCTGTGGTCCGGGGATGTCTCTCTGTGCCCGAGATGAGGCCACCAACGTGGACTCTGGGGCTACTGAGGCTGGAAGTGACCCTGTGAGCCACATCTGAGCCTTCTAGACATCTTTGCTACATGGGACCTCGTCTTGACAGCAGAACCAGAGACCCGATTAAAACCCAGCGTTCACTTGGGGGGTGCAAGCCCAGAGGTGAGGAGACCCTGACGGGGGAGCGGGAGGTGCCCTGTGGCAGGGGTGCTGGCCGGGCAGCAGTTGCCGGCAGCAGGTCTGCAGGGCATGAGCACTCTCCTGCGAGGTCACTGATGAATGGCCTATTGGGATGTCCAGCCAAGGGAGGAGGAGGAGTGTCCACCCACCAGCCTCCTGCCTCCCAGCTCTCCATGGGCACCGTTTGCTGCCTGGAGACACCTTTCCCACAGCTTCCCGGGGCACCACTGCTCCCCAGTGCCCATCCAGGTGGCACAGGATCACATCCATTCAAGAGGCGGCCATCTGATACGTGCCCTGGTAAAGGACGCTGAGGAAGAACCCGTTTTCTTTTCTGCTGTGTGACGAGCAGGTTGAACCAGGTCTGGGAGCGACTCACCCACATGAGAAGTCCTGCAATCTGGGGATTGAAACGTTGATCGTTTCTAGAAACATTAGTCATTAACTTGCCATTTAGTCAGTTCATAAAACTTTTTTTCCGACAAAGTTGAATTGGATTATAACATTTTTCTTTTGGATAAATAATAAAATCAGTATACCATGGCGATACAGCCACATCCATGTTTATAGCAGCACCATTCACGATAGCCAGAAATTATGGAACAAGTCCAGATGCCCATCAATAGGTAAAGAGATTTTTTTAAAAATATGTTATATATACACAATGGAGTTTTACTCAGTCACAAAGAAGAAGGAAATCATGGCGCTCCTGCTCTCACTGCCCAGAGTGGGGAGGGGAGGCCACTCCTAGACACGTGCTCTGCCGCTCTGACTTCTTAGCATAGGGACACACCGTGGCGGGAAAGCCGGTCCCTGGTTTCGCCTTTGTGTCATTTTTATCCATCACTTGGGGTAATGGTCTTGGAGAGAAGCACAAGGCACAGCGAAGCTGGTGTTTGTTCCACTAAATATCAGTCTTGGAAACCATCAAGGAACAGGTTCCAATCCAATTGTTTCTTGGGCAGGCCCCTGGGCGTCTGTGTCCTAAGAAAACGCTCTGGGACCACATGTCAATGAGGAACCCTGAAAGCCGTTCCCGCGTTCCAGCCAACCCTTCCTGGCTGAATGGCTTTGAAGAATCACATTAAGGCCTATTCATCATTTTGATCCTGAAAGCCAGCTTCTCACAGGCTCGTCCACCCAGGGAGCCCTCACAGTCAGCTGGGAAAGCCAGGAGGGCAGGCAGCCCCGCGCACGGCTGGGAACCAACCTGAGGTGGCTGGCAAGTCGTGGGAGCCGGCCATCTGTCTCCCTGGGGCCAGGAGGGCCCAGAGAACCCTCAGTGACGGTAGCCTGGGGTGGAGGGTGCCCTGCGACCAGCTCTGGGCTGCGTGAGTCCTGAGACAGACGTACTCACACACCCGTGCACACGCAGGGCGCTCACAGGGAAAGCCAGATGCCCACGTGGAATCAGATGGACTTCTGATGAAAGCCACTCCTGTGTACAAGTAGGCTTAAGTGTCCAAAGAACTGGCATTTGATATGGTAAAGTCAAGTTCATGGACTATTTTCAGGTGTAACCCTTTGAAAGAGGGAGCGGAGGAATCCCCCGGCGTCAGGCACAGCGGTGAATACCTGGCTGTCCTCCCTCAGCCCTGCTCCCAGTAAGGAGGCTTGGTCCCGTGAAATAGCTGAAAGCCACAGCCAATTCAAAATCAGCTGATGTTTAGGTTTGAAATATAATAAAGATATCCATTTCTTTTCTTGGCAACATGCGTTGAAGATGTATGAAAATAGGAAATATCAGTGGTTTCTGACTCCCCTATTTTAAGCAAGAATATGGAAGAAATGAAAATCTCGAGATCCGGAAACCTCTAATTTCTCTAGGTTTTAGTTGGCTTAGCTTCTCTCTCTTCCTCCTCTCTCCTTTTCCTACCATCAAGTGAATCCTTTGGGGAAGAAAGAGGCTGCAGCTGGACCTCGCTGCCTTCTGACTGGTCTGTCTGGGCTCAGGGTGACGGCAGATCCCACGGCCCCTTTCTGGTCTGCCTTCCAGAGGGATCGTGCTGGGAGCTGAGACAGGTTCTGTGACTCACAGCCACACCGGGCCCCGGGGGATGCTGGAACACCCGGCCGTGGACCCCAATCCCTTCGGCTGCCTGGCAGCACCAGCATTGATCTGGGACCCTCTAGGATTCTCCACACTTGAGCTTCTGCTTGCTCGCCCAGCAACCGCCTGGCGTGTGCACTTGTGAATGTGGATTCACACGTGGGCCCTGGGCACCAGCAGTCAGGGCAATCAAACTACTGAAGTCCGCTAACTGGCCATGGTGGCCTCCCTCCTGTAGAACAAGGTCCACCCCCGGCCCCCAGTGACCCCATGCCCTGATGTGTCCTAACCACTAGTCCCGTCTCATACTCCTGGGACGGGAGGTCCTGCCGTCCAAGTCCTCGTCCATTTCCAACAGACCAAGGACCAGCAAGGCTCTGCGTCTTCCCTGGGCGCCCCTTCCACTGAGCTGGCCTTTCCTTTCTTCCCCCCTGGGGCTCATCCTCCCCCGTGGTCCACACCTAAGTACTAAGTAGCCTGGTGATGACATGACCCTCCCGGGCGGGCCCACCTGCAGGGTGGATTTCAGGTTAGGAGGCCCTGGACGCACAGACCCGTCGTGCCCCTCGAACGCACCACAAAGGAGGAACAAACAGGCTCCCACCCTGAGCTCCTTCTTCTCCGCAGAGGCTGGGGGGACTCCCGGGCAACGTGGCCGCTGGCATCCACCAGGCTTTGCAGGCCCCAGAGCACAAAAGGCTTCTCTTTTTTTCAGGGATTACAGGCAGGCAGAGAAGGAGCAGCCAGAACACATGACGTTAGAGCCAACGTGTGGCCAGCTGGGCAAGCGGGCATCGGGGTCCAGCCGGTCTACCACGGGGTCTGACCTCACGGGGCTCTGACAGGGATCGGCCCGCACCCTGCGGCGGGAAATGCGCTGTGTGGACGCACATCAGATTTTCTGATAAGAGCTTTGCCGAGTAATATCTTATTCTAACCTTTATTTGTCTTTTAAAAATTGTGATCTTTTAAAGTTATTATTATTAGGTACCAGGGATTGAACTCAGAGGACCACTGAGGCACTTCCCCAGCCATTTTTATATTTTATTTTGAGACAGGGTCTCTCTGAGTTGATGAGGGCCTTCCTAAGTTGCTGAGTCTGGCCTTGAACCTGCAATCCTCCCACCTCAGCCTCCCGAGCTCCGGGATTACAGGTGTGCGCCGTCACACCAGTTTAGATCATTCTTCACTGATACAGAGAAACACAAGGCCTTCCCTCTCGGGGGGACCGTGTATCTACCCAGCGACTGCCTGACGTGTGCACTTGTGAACACGTGGATTTACACACGTGCCCTGGGCACCAGCAGTCAGGGCGATCAAACTACTGATGTCTACTAACTGGCCATTGGTCAGTTTAAACCAGGTGACCACACCTCCTAGACCTTTGTCATCTCTGTATAGTGAGAACGTTCAAGATCCTTCTCCGAGCCTTCAAAGGTACAGTGCGTCACTGCTCAGATACCCCACTGTGCCGGGCGGCTCACCAGACTCTCCTGCTCCTGTAGCTTAGTACCCATTGCTCAGCCCCCCTGCCCACCATCCCCAGCCTCTGTGACACATTCCACACTCAGCTTCTGTGGAACTAGCCCCTGCAACTACACCTGGATATGAGGCCAGGTGGCCCTTGTCTTCCCGTGCCTGGCCTATTTCATGTAACATGGTGACCTAAACCGCCATCAGCATTGCTGGGAATGACAGGATCTCATCCTTTTGGTGGCTGAATAGTACTCCATTGTGTATCTGTGCTGCATTTTCTCCGTCCATTTATCACTTGTTGGGCGCTGCAGTCCTTTCTGCTCTGTGGCCACTGTGAACCGTGCTCAATGAACATGGGAGTGCAGGTGTCCCTTTAGCACACTGATGCCACCTCCTTTGGACATGTTCCCGGCAGTGGGATTGCCGGATGACAGGGTAGCTCCACTTCTAACTTTTGAGTAATCTCCATGTTGTTTTCCATAATGGTTGGACCCATGTACATTCCTTTAGAGCAGCTTCAACATCCGTCCCACCGGCCTGAGAATGGGTGCAGGCCACAGTTGGATGGGGGAGTTAATGTACGATCCACAGCACAGCGGGCAGCTCAAGAGTGCCCACCGCACAGCAGGGGCAGCTCAGGGGTGTCCCAGGGCACAGCAGGGGCAGCTCAGGGGTGTCCCAGGGCACAGCAGGGGCAGCTCAGGGGTGTCTCATGGCACAGTGGGCAGCACAGGGGTGTCCCAGGGCACATCAGGGGCAGCTCAGGAGTGTCCCACAGCACAGCGGGCAGCGCAGTGGGTCAGCTGGTTCACACATTCACAATAGCTAGAAGAGTCTGAAGGCAGAACCCACAGAAATGACAGTGTTTGAGGAGACGGAAACACTAAGTGCCTGACTTGATCATTATAGAGTGAATACAGGTATCAAATCATGATTTCATCCTCCATCAATAAGAACAAATATCATGTCAATTAAATTTTTAAAATGAATCTAAAGAAGTGTCTTTAATCCACCTTCTGTCTCCACACCCATGCGCCGAGTCCCCAGCAGAACGAGAAGCCCAGGCCATCAAAGCTACCCCTTCCTCTATTCCCAGAGACTCGGGGCCACTGGAGAAAACGGGGAGCCTAAGAGGGTTAAGAACCCCTGGGGGCCGCTGCCGAGAGCCAGGAGGACGGCACAGGCTGTCACTTCTCCTGCCTCCAAGTCCGGAGGCCCTTTGGGAAAGTGAGAGGGCCGGGGCTGGATTCCAGTTCCCCGCCACGTGTTACCAGTCCCCCAGCTTCTCCTCTTGTCCCCGATGCAATAACCAGTAAAAACAGGCTGAAAACGTGTCACAGTTCCACAGCATCTTGAAGTAGAATGATATTTGCCGGCGCCGTCGATTCATGCATGGCTCTCAACTTAGAGCAGAGTCGAACTCCACAGTGTCACCGACTGCGGGGCCGGCAGAGGGAGGCTCTCACTGGAGTCGTGAGGCCATTCCACGTCATCCTCGGGTTCAGAGTGGACTTCAAGAACTCGCGTCATCGGTGAAGGGAAAGTGAGCCGGGATGCAAAGGATGGCAGATCTGCATCACGACACGGTCCTTCTTGTCACGGCCATGAGTGTGCCACCACGTCCCAGGGTCCGCGTCTGTGCACGCTCACTGCCAGATGATGGCTGTGACCATAAGTTTTATCCAAGGAAACATTCGGACACGACATAGAAACCTCGGGTGGCGTTATTGTTCATGACCAAGAGACTGGGGTAAAACAACTCGCGGTGGACCCTCATGAGCACTCTCGGTCACCCGCCTGTGTCCACTGCTCCCTGGACACGCGTTCTGGCTGCCAGAGCAGGGCCCCCACCTGCATCCTGGGAGCGCAGGCCCAGGCCCTGCTCTGATGGCGGAGGCCGCCCACTGAGGCCCGCATCTGGAACACGTTAACAGCTCACAGTTTGGGTGGATTCATCGTGTTCCTCAAATTCAGATCCATTATCTACTGAGGGCAAAAAAATGTTTGAGATCATTGAACAAAGAGGAAATTACTAATGGCCAAGAAAGAGGCCCAGAGTGAAAGGACATCACTTTGGGCCGTCAGGACGGGGGCCACACCCGGTGGTCATGACGAGGGCCACACTGGGCAGTGCTCCTGCAGCCCGGGGAGATGAGGAATTCCGCTCCTCCGTGTGCAAGAAGCAGCAGGGCCAAGTTCCCGTCGACACAGACTGTCAGCGGTTCAGGTTTGTGTCCTGGCCATGAAGCCAGGTTTCTGGGATATTCTGTCCACGAGGGACGCTTAAATGACTCTAAGAGCTTCCCTGAGAATGTGACCCTGCTGCAGCTTGGATGTGCAGTGTCCCCGAGGCCACATGCTGAAGGCTTGGTCCCCACCTCCGGCTCTGTTGGGAGGTGGTGAGCCTTAGGAGGTGGGCTCGGGTCCTTGGGAGCATGCCAACCCCAGAGGTGACTCCCGTGTGACATTCTACCTCACCACAGGTCCCAAAGCAGTGGGAGCAAGACACCACAGGTTGAAACCTCTGAACTGTGAGCTCAAATGAGCCTTTCCCACAGACGCTGCCCACGGCACCACCTCTGATGAACCGTTTGAGCTGAGGGCTGAGACCCATGTCACCAGGAGGCCGGCCTGCCCCCCATCTGCCCACCGACCAGGGGGACACCAACTTGGGATGCTTGTGCAGAGGCAGAACTGGCTCTTGGAACTGAGCCTTAGACATGTGAACTCAGAATTCGAAGTCCTACTTGTTTCTGAGCTGGGGTGACGGCCCCCTCTTCCCTCTCCCTCCACTCCTAATGCACAGGTGTGCACACAGCCACGTGGACACAGGGTGCAGTGTCCAGCAGGCGGCCTCAGGCAGGAGGGCAGGAACGCAAAGCCAATGGGGGGGGGAGTGAGAGAGGGACAGAAAGACAAAGAGAGAGATGAGGAGGGAGGGAGAGAGAGAGACTGAGGGAGGGAGGGGAAGAGGGAGATGTGGGGGAGGGAAAGGTGGGGAGGGAGAGAGAGACAGAGAGAGATGGGGAGGGGGAGGGAGAGAGAGAGAGGGATAAAGAGAGAGAGAGAGCGCACACATACATGAGCTGGTGCTTGCTGTCAAGAGATCTTTCTTCCCATCCAGCTGCAGGGTCCATCTGTTGGGGTGGCCAGGAGACGCCAGCTAGGATCTCAACAGAGGCACCTGCCTTCCTTGCTACCTATGTAAGTGCCTGCCGCAGCGAGAATGACCCCATAATCTCCTTGACTTTATTCAAACAGAGCCTGGCTTTGAGGCACTTTGAGGCACTTTTGCTCTTCTTCTGCTCTGTCCCTGAACCTCCGGCTCAGCCCAGCCCCACAGCCCCACCACGGGTGTCTCAACCCCTCCAGCAGCAGGACCCTCGCCCCATGCCGGCCTGCCATCAAGGACTCACTTGGAAACACCTGCTGGGAGTCTCCTCTGGCCCCTCCCTCAGCCCCTGCAGCCAGGAAGCAGCTGAGTCTGGGGTCCTCTGTTTGCAAAGTCAGTTCAGAACCCAAACCCAGGTTCCCACACGCAGAGGAAGAAGGAGGTCCTCCCTCGGGCACCCCTGGACCCCAGCGGATCTTGGACGCTCTCCTGCCAACAGCCCCTGCCCTCTCTCCCCTTTCTGCTCCCCCATCAGTGTTCTCCTCAGCAGGTAGGAGTGGTTGTCGTGCGCCTGACAGATTCAGAACACTGCCGGTCGGTCGTGCGATGCACCAAGGCCCATCAGGGGCTCCTGACGCACCAAAGGCCGTTGGGAGTGCCCCTGCTTCAGCTCTTCTGTTGCTTAATGTGCAAAATTGGATTCATGGCATAGGATGGCATAGCCCGCCTAAAGACGGGTGCACTCCACTGTGCCCAGGACACCTACTGACACCTTCCTCGATGCCATTTACACAAAGAAATGAGTTAGAAGTCAAATGGCCACCCATAGGAGTGCACCCTGAGAGTATCAGGCTGACGGAGGACATCCAAGCTTAAAGAACCCCAGGTATCATTATAAACCTAACCCAAAACATGTAAAAATGATCGGGGTGGGGGTGTGGCTCAGGCTCAGTAGTGAAGCACATGCTTAGTGCACATGAGGCCCTGGGCTCAAGCACCAGCACCCGCTAAAAATGGGCAAGCCTAGTGTTTGTGGGATTTTTTGTGACTAGATCATTTAATTTTGTGTGGCAATGTGAATTGTCTCTGCATCAGAGGAAATTCGAAGTTCTGACCTTGACATTATTATTTCAAATAACCTCCCACAGAAATAACCTCAGGAAAAAAATTATATCCCTTGTGCAAAGATAAAGAAAAATTGAAATCAACTTTTAAATTCCCTCCAGCTATTTGCAAGAAGGTGATGTTTTAGAGCATCCAGTGTCCTGACAGCCGGGGTGGTGGCGAGGGGCTGCATGTAGGTGAAAGCATGTACCAAGTCGGGAGACGTGTCTTTGCAAAAGGAGCCACACCAGTTCCCAGCCAGGTGCCCTGAGCACTTGGAAGTCACTGTTAAAGTTTCCAGCACCCGAAAAGGGGAGGATTTCCCACCCAGGAGAGTCCTCGCGGCCCAGAGAGCGATGCAGAGGCGGCCAGGGTGGACCTGGGTCCCAGAGGCCTGGCGTTGAACCTGGGCTTCGTCTGCTCGCTATGTGACTTGGCCAAGGGACGTGACCTCCTTGTGTCTCCGTTTTTATCATCAAAAAAATAAGAACGATAACAGTTCCAATCTCCCAATGATTAGTAAGGACCAATGAGTTAATATTCATGAAACTTCTAAGAAACGTCTGAGCTTCTGTTATGGGCTTACTACAAACAGTTTTGGAATAAATAAGCCATATGAACATGCACCAGCCAGGCCCTCCCAACCCTCCCATGGCCTAGAGGGGAGAGGCCAGTGCCCTTGAGGAACCTCACTGGCCCTGATTGAAGGAGATGCCCAGGTTGGCAGAGAAGACGTGACTGAATGCTGAGGAGATGGCTCTGTAAGGGGAGGGGAGCAGGTGTGGAGTGTCAGGGCCACAGCCAGAAGTGTGGGTGCCAGGACACTGACAGGAGCATGGGGGTCACCAGGGGCAGGTGCCTGCATCAGGAGTGTGGCCTGTCCCTCCTGCACTCTTCTGTGCTCCTTGAGACCAGTGGCTGAGCCGGGCCCGAGGCTGGGTGAACAGCCAAGGGATAAAAGAGGGCTCCTACTGGGTGGAGACAGGTGGGGGGACAGCCAGGCCACAGTAGCACCTGGCATGGGGGCCACCTCCTTTGAGGACATACCCACTGCTAGGCTCACTAGCCACACCAGAGGCAAGAGGCCACCCTCTAGCAGCAGAGGCTGGCCCTAGCCTGGTAGGAGAGCCCAGCAGTTCCTACAGCTCTTCTTTCTGGGGCCGACTGGTGCGTTGGGTATGGCCATTCTTGCCAGGGTGGCTTGAAGCAGAGCTCTGGAACCCGCCGGAAGCTGCCAGGATGCCCGCAGACTCCAGAGAAGCTCAGGCTGTTGGGCTAAGGGTATTCTGGTGTGACCGGAGTGGACTGGCAAACTTCTGCAAAACAGGAGAGTGAACATGGAACTTCACAGACCCCTCCACAGCTCCCAAGGCTTGAAATACGTGGTGCCCACGTTCCACCGACAGTCATGACTTCCAGTTGGCTATTACTGTGTCTCCTGTCACAGCTCAGGCAAAGGGAGCACAGAGCTGTGACGCTCCAGGCTTGTAAAGGTGACCACTTTAAGTAGATCCACTCTTGGCTCCGTGTTTTATGATCCAGAGTTCAAGTTCTGTAGACACACTTCAGGGGCTGTGAGGAGATGAGGAGCGGTGTACACGTGCGAAATCATGTTGATTAGAGAAACAAACTTGACGGGAGGCGCACCCTGTGAAGACAATTGCTGGAAATGAGGCTCGATGATAATTTTTTTTTTAAAGAAAGAGAGAGAGAGAGAGAGAAAGAGAGAGAGAATTTTTTAATATTTATTTTTCAATTTTCGGTGGACACAACATCCTTATTTTATTTTTATGTGGTGCTGAGGGTCGAACCCAGCACCCTGCGCATGCCAGGTGAGCGCGTTACAGCTTGAGCCACATCCCCAGCCCACTCAATGATAATTTAACTAGCTCCTGTTAAAAATTACATCCATTCACCCCAAATGAATGCTTGTGTAGGAGCTTGCCCTCCGTGGACATGGTTTAAGAATGGTCCTGCTATTATTGATGAGTTTGCCTGGATTTTCTGGTTTTCTCACATTCTATGCAAGTATGAAATAGGAATTGATGTTCCATTTGAAAAACTTCTCTCTCTAGTTGAGGGGCTCAAATTCTCCACAGTAACGACACCTTCATGCCAGTACTCTTTTTTTCCCCCAAGAAAGAAAACCGTGAAGCATGCATCTCACCAAACAGTACGTCACCAGGATCCCCTGCCTTTGCCCTCCAGGGGAAGAGAAGCCCATGTGATACCCTGGAGAGGACTTGAAGGTCATCTGTTCCCAGGGTCCAGGCTTCTTGCCCTTGTGGCTGACCTACCACTCAGCAGTACATTCCCAGTTGGGGTGGCTTTGGCCAAGCCCACTCAGAGCCTCACAATCCTGTAGATGGGCAGCTGAAGGGCTTCTCAGATCCCGACTCAGAGTCTCAGAGACAGGTCTCTGATGCGAGTCACACCAGGTTCTCCTTCAGAGCCCACGGCCGTCTTCTGTGCTCAGTCAGACTGAGGGCAGACGTCAGCTCTTCATTGCTACAGGGCAGGGGTTCTGCTTTGTGGCTAGCAAGGCCCAGCTACTAGAGGTCACCCACAGTCCCACAACACAGGGACCACAGATGGCACAGGTGACTCAGATCTCCAGAGCGCCCTGTTCTCCCGTGGCAATTCCCCCTGGGAATGAGAGTGCCTGGGGAAGATGTGGTGCCCGGGGGCCCCGCCCCTCCCACCTGCTCACCACTGAGCTCAGAGGGAGACGAGGCTGAGATGGAGGCACTGTCTATGTGCCAAGGGACTGGGGAGGTTTCAGAGAACCTGGGGGACTTAGACCCTGGGTTGGGAGGTGGCCTCCCTACAGGGCCACAGCAGAAGAGGTAAATAAGGGTGTTCTCCCAAACATGCCCTCTTGGCACCGTGTGCTTGGAGGATCAGGAGAGCATCACCCAGCTCTGACATGTGTGGTCCCCAGGCCTGCACAGGGCCAAGGGCATCCCAGGGGTGAAGGCAACCAGGCACCGCTGCCAGGCACTGTCCCCTGGAAACAGGATGGGAGCCACACTCCCTGCAGTTGGGGAGCTCTGGGGCTCAACTCCACTACCTTACCCAAGCTACATCCCCAGCCTTTGAGGAACTCTTCCTCTGCTCTCCAAGGGTCTATGCCGATGGTCCCCGGTGATGAAAAGAGCCTGGGTCGAAATTCTCCATCCTTCCCTCCATGACCACACCTCGCCCTGGTCCCAAAGACCCGCAAGGACTTCCACATGCACCCACCTTGGTGGGGATATGCAGCTGCAAGCCACCAGTGCCAACTCCGGCTCTTCCCTCCCGTCCAACCCCGGAGTAAGAACAGGGAATCCCAGGGCTGGATCACCCTGCTGCCACTCTCACTTGTTCTTATGGGTAAATGACTTACCATGTTGTGAAATCAAGCTTTGGCGTCAGGTGGATTTAGGTTCAATCCCATGTGTTAGTCACCTTGTCATCCCTGTGACCAAAACACCTGACAACAAGTTGGAGGAGGGAAGATTGGTTTTGGCTCACAGTTTCAGAGGATTCATCCATGGTTGACTGTCTCCAAGACAGTCAATCATGGAGGGAGGGTGTGGCAGAGGGAAGCTGCTCAGCTCATGGCCACCAGGAGGCAGAGACAGGGTGGGGGACAGGGAGAAAGGGAACCCTTCCAGGGCACACCCCCATGACCTGCTCCTCCAACTAGGACCTGCCGTCCAGGAGCCTGTTCAGGTAGCAGTGGATTGGTCCACTTGATGGGTTAACCGAGTGGTCATGGTCAGAGTCCTCACGGTCCAATCATCCCTGAAAGCCCACCTCTGAACCTTGCTGCACTGGGGACCAGGCCTTCCATGCCTGAGCTTCTGAGGGGACATTCAAGAGCCAAACCCTAATGCTCAGGTCCCCTTTTCTCTTCTCAGGTGGCGTAGTGCAAATTGCTCGCCCTTTTTATGCCTTGGTTTCTCCCACAGTAATGGAGAAATTCATGGTACTGACCTATAGGGTCATTGTGACTATTAAATAGGACTGTGATAGTGAATTCTATGGGTCAACTTGCCTAGACTAAGGGACGCCCAGGTGGCTAGTAGGTCTTACTTCCAGCATGTCTGAGCGTTTCCTGATACATTGGAATTGGTGCCCTGGGGAAAGCAGATGGCTTCTTCACAAGGTGGGCCTCACCCAGTCCACGCAGGGCTGGACTGCCCTACACGGGAAGGCTCAATCTGCTCTCTCCTGACTCCCAGTCTCAGCCTGGCTTCTACACCATCAGCTCTCCACCTCTGAGCTCCTCCCACCGGCACTCCAGGTGCCCAGCTTACAGAGGGCAGAACCCAGAACACACCCAGGGGGGCCAATACCCTGTAAGAATCTTTCTGTACATGCGCTGTTGGATCTTTTTATCTACAGACCCTAAATGGTGCACAGGGTCCAGAGCTCAGTAAGTGCTCAATAAATATCACCAGCCACATAGCAGTGGAGGCCCCGTGAGCCCAACCACACTGACCTGCCCCGCTGGTCGGTGCCTTTCAGGACCATATCCCTGGCCCCTATGTCACGGAACGGTGTGCCTTGGGGACTATGTCCTGTCCCTGCCCCTTCCTCTTTCTCTCCCCACTTCATGGCTACCATGAGATGAGCAGCTTACTCCACCTGCCCTTCTGCCATAAAGTTCCGCCTCATCTCAGGCTCAATGCAATGGATTCAACTGACGGTGGACTGAAACCAGGATCCAAAGTCAATCTCTCCTCCTTTAAGTTGTTCATATCAGCTTTTGGTCCCAGAATGAAGCTCACTGACAGAGACCCCCATGGGTGTCCAAGAGTCACACAGCCTCTGAGCCTTTAAAGGGCAAAAGTCACAGGGTGTCACCAGCCTCATGGTGTAGTCTGCAGAGTCAAGATGAGGGAACCAGAGGGCCCACCTGGCCGGCTCTCAGCCGTCTGTGTGTGGCTGAAACTTACATTAAATAAGCAACTGGCTGACGGAGGCTAAGAAGCGTCCAGTGACTGTTTTAATGTGTGCCTGATGGACAGCAGCACTCCTGGTCAGGGAGGCCCTCCTCGCCCATGGAAGACAGCCTGCACTTGTTCACACCTCTGAGCACTAAGTCCCCCGCCGTGCCGTGCCTGGGGGGATCACTGGCAGCATCCCTCAGGCTGCGCTCCTGTCATGGCCAGTGCCCTCAGAGGGCGGGAAGGCGCCCACTCAGAGGCTCAGCCAAGCCAGCCTCGCCAGCCAGAGGCCCCCGTGCCTGCCCAGAGGCCCTTCAGCGTGTCAGGATGATACAGCAGAGGGTGCCCGTGTGGGCTGGTTCTGGAATGTCACGACTCCATAACGGAGTAGCCATGACAGCACCAGCTGTGTGCTGGCCTTGCTCCAAGCACCTCGCATGCGCTGCCACGTCTACTCCACGGCACAGACTAAAGATGAGCCCGGTACCCGCCTGAGCTCCCCAGAGTGCTGAGCCGTGACACGTGACAGGTCTGGGGGTCACGGCCCCCTCCACAGCCTTCCCATGCTCCACAGGGCAGGGGACGGGGTAGGGACACACGGTTCCCTGTGCGTTGGGGCTGACTGTGTGTGTGTTCCCTCCCCACCCTTCAGAGGTGGAGAGTGTCGCCACGCACACGGCCCCAGCCCACCCATACCTGGTCTTCGGGCTTCTTTCCACTTACCACTCTGTGGGGTGTACTTGACTTAGCCCCTTCTCCCCCGTTTAGAATGCAAGCCGCAGGCCCACCCCTTGTCTCCCACTCCTGGTGGCACGTGGCATACAGTTGGTGTTCCTAAGAGATGTCAGGCGAGCACTTACTGTATGGATAAGGACAGCAGCCCAGCGTCACTGCTCCACCTGCGGGGTCACAGAGCTCAGATTTGCAGGCTGGACCCTGACCTCTGTTGGCCTCCTCTTTCCTTCAGCTCTTGTTGTCAGAAAACACTCCGCTCACATGGAGCAGACCTCCTCCAGTACCTCTGCTCCCCTCCCAGATGCTGTGCGGAGAGGGATACAGGCACACCCCATGCCCTGCTCTCTGCCACCCTTAACGCTGAAGCGATTCTTGCTTCCTCTCAAGCAAGGAGCCCCTCCTTCCACAAAGCAGCTTTAACTCTTTCCCCTGGGCACACTGTAGACTGTTCTTCTAGAGCCAGGGTGCCAATCTCGCCCCTCAGGGGCACGGAGGTGGGAGAAGCGCCAGCCAAAGGGCAGTTCTGCTGCCTTGCTCCAGGGGTTCACCTGTGCTCCCTCCCAGGTCTTCCCTCACTCCATCCCAGCCCTGACCACGGCCTGCCCAACCCTTAACCCACCTTGCCAGAGGCCATGGTGGATGTGAAACCTCAAGCTAGGCAGGCACGTGCTCCATGGAGGCAGGGTCACGTGGGCAGACAGCAGGGGCACCCCAGGGATACAGCCAACGGCCCCAGCCCTCCAAGCTGAGAGCAAGACCCAGCAGGCCTGCGCTGGCGTCCCAGCCCCTCCGTGCTCAGGCTTGGAGATAGTGCATTCCTTGCATAATTCCTGCCCCTGTGCCTGCCAGGCCTGGCTGTGTGGGAAGGCACCCTTGCCTAAGGATCGTGGCCACAGCCAGCACCTGGCATCCACGTGGGCGCCCGTGCCCCTGGGGAACATAAAAGGAGGTCACTGAAATGGAGTAAAGAGAAGTGTGAAACGAGCCGCTCAGCCCAGGTCTCCAGCCCACCCACCATTCCCACCTGCAAGGGAGGCTGAGGAGCTTTCCCCAAGCCAGGTGGCACCCTTAGGTTTTGCTGGTGGCCAGGTCCCCACGGGAATTTTCTGCAGAACGTACAAGGCAGGGCTGCCAGCGCAGCTCATGGAAAGTGTGGGCTCCTGAGCTCAGAGCTTCCTGCTGATCCCCTCGTCACCAACGGCCCAGGGAGAATCACACCCACATGTTCAGGTGCTCTGCCCTCCCCCCAGTGAAGAACTGCTTTGTCCCCTCCAGTCAACTGCCACCCACGGTGACTCTGTCTGGAACAGGCTGAGTGACTTGTGAGGCCAAGGACTTCCCTTCTGATGGTAGCCTTTATCTTCAACCCTTGCCTTTTTAGAGGTGACTTACATGGCTTTAGTAAGTTCAGGGTCGGAGAGATCTTTCATCTGGAACTCTCCAGAACATTCTGTACACTATCAAGCCTCATGGAATGCTGGCCTGGCAGACATTAAAATATCCATTTTTCAAACAGGGGAAGCAGGTCCTTTGAAGTTAACAGCATTCAGAGGCATTCAGAAGCATCTTGGAAGTGGCACCAAGGCAATTATTTTAAGTACCATGGGCTGTTTTGATCTTGGGGATCACCTGTGAGGCCCGGGCAGCCACCCTGCAGGCTGGCCAGCAGTGGAACACGGATGAGTGGCTGCAGGCGGCTTCTGCTTCTGCAGGGCTGCAGGGCACCATGCTCCTTCTGGAGAATTCTGCTGGTGGGATGGAGCAGCCCAGGGACGCAGCACTCTCCAGTTTCCCTCAGGGGCGCTGGGCTCCTGTTATCAGGTTGCTGGAATCTTCCGAGGACACTGTCCGGGCTTTCCCGTGGAAGCCGGGGACTGAATCCAAAGACACCCACAGGAGACAGAGAGCACTTCCACCTCTCATCCAAGGAGAGCATCTGCTGGGTGGCCGCAGCCTGGCGTCCAGCCGGGCTGCCTGCTCCCCCTGCCTCTCTGGCCTTTGTCCACTGGCAGCCCGGGCTGTTTCCAGTGTGTTTTCTTGTGCCCTCGCTCGTGTTCAGGTGAAGGACAGTTCAGATTCCAGGCCCTGAGTCACAAAGTCCTAGACACTCCGGCCGCCTCACCTTCTACTCCCTCCTGGATCGGCCTTTCTTCCCTCCAAGCCCTGAGCATGGGCCCGCTTCAGGGCCTGCTCCCTTGGCCGCAATGCTTTCCCCTCACTGATCTATCAAAGGCTTTGTGGCGACCCTTTGAAAACATGAGCTCATCCTCCCTGGTCTCCTGGGGTCACTCTGCCTGCTTCTCAGCCCAGCTTTGGGGTGACTCCTCAGAGCAGCCTGCCAGGGTCACCTTGTAAACCAGCTTCCCCATCCCACACCTGGGCTACACCCGTGTGCCACTCACCTGCCCGCTGGGTCCCTGCCTTGCCTTTTCTTTTTTTCTTGTTATGGTCTCTCCCAAGAAACAGGTCCCTGTTGTACCCTTCAATGCCAAGGCAGTGCTGGGACATGTACTCGGTCCCTCCTCTGAAGAAGGAAGGACCATTACAGATCATTAGAAGCATGTCCCCCCAGATCTCAGTGCACGTCACACTCTGGACACGAGCACAAGCATCTGCTTGCAAACCTACAGGAATGTCAAATCTGCCTGTGATGGTGAGCTCGACCCCCGCAGGAACGGACCTCCCAAGCCCAGCCTGAGACCAGTGGGACCCAGGAGTGGGAAGTGTGTTCCTAGGGTGCAATCACAGGACAGCATCTGCCTTCAGGTCTCGAGGATGTCCTGCTAGATGGGCAATTCCTTCCAACCTTATGAAACAAAGCATCTTCCATGACAAGACTCTCATTCCCTAAGTCATTGTGTATCACTGGGGACCCAAAAGGTATCTCAGTCTTAAATATACAGATATCTGAGGAAAAAAGAATTTTCAGGTCTTAAACTGTCATTAAACATATAATCCACATGGGAAGGAAACTTCCAACTGTTATCTATCCAGCTCAGAGTGGTTTCAATCCAAGACCCACTAGGAGTTGCATTTTGTAATACAGCCCAGGACTGGAAGAAGGCTTTGAAGAACAATTGCATCCTCGCCGTGCACCACGTTTTCCTGCTCTTTCTTCTCAGTTCAGTTCCATCCAGCTTTCTTCTTCCAGAGGCCAGCCTGGCTCTCCAAGTCCATGTCACAATCTGCTAATGGCTTATAACCTGCAATTTGGAAACACTGCTTCTCTTGCTACTTCTTTTCCTTGCAGAGGAGGAAGTGCAGTCCAGGAGTCGTGAATTGCTCTGAGCCCAATAACCAGAGCAGAACCAGGACAGGGCCCAGCTTCAGGTTTGGAGTTGCCATTGGAACAATGTCTCCGGGGCTCCAGCATCTGCTGAGCCTCTGTTTACCTGCCTTGCCTTTGGCAGCCTTTGACATTGAGGCAGTGCCTCTCAATCGCAGCTCACAGGCCAGGTCTGACTGCTGGCGCATCCGAGGCTCTTCCTTTGCCAACATAATCAGTCCATGTGCTGACCCAGAAGGCCACGGAGGCAAGTGGCCCCTGGCAGGCAGTTCCTCCCCCAGGAGTGTCAGGTACCACCAAGCCTTGTGCCCCAGAGTCCTATCTACGTTGCAAATTGGTGTGCTTACTCAAATTTTCCTCAAAGGCAATAACCTGCTCACCACTTAAAGCCTAAGGTCTGATACACAGAGGAAAGACACCTCATGAGAAGCTAAGCCAGGAAGAAAAATCCAAGGGCACAGTTAAAGGGCTAGACAGTCACTGGAATTAATGCGTTCATTCATTTTTAATACGAAGGTGAGCCCTGGAACTTAAATGGGAATGTTTTACACACTCAGAGAAGGAACCTGGACCAATAATGTATGAGCAAGAGTTTAGAAGAAGAAAGAAGAATTACCAGGCCTCACATGAGCACCATGGGTGGGCTTGGGAAGGACCCCCAGACCCCCAAGGAGACGATGCTGCCCTGCGTATTTGTGAGTACGAGCTGAGCTCCAAGGGCGACACCTACATGTGCAGGAACTTTACAAACAAGTACACACACAGTGAACTAAAGCTCACAGCATCTGGGGATCGACACATTCCCAGGAGAGTGAACCGTGGTGGATGGGCAGTGTGGGGGGGGATGTGGTTCGGCCCACAGTGTGGCCAGCTCAACTGGGGCATTGAGAGGGGCTTTCACTCCCTTGTCCTTGGCCATGTGCTCCTCCAGAGCCCCAAGAAAAGGCCAGGGTGGTGCTCAGGCCCAGCCTATGCGGCTCAGTCACGGAGCAGCTTACAGTCGTGAGCTGTCACCTTCTGTCTGCTCCTTCCGCCCACGCCGCCAGAACCTGGGGCGCTGCACCTGAGCCTGGGTGGGTAGAATCTGCGTGCCAAGACTGGGTGGGGTGGCTGGGGCAGAACTTGCCCCTGGGCCATGGTGCTTGGAGACAAGGGAGCCAGGCAAGAGAGAACGTCCTACGTAGACACTGAAATCAAAAGCCAAGCCGTCACCTGAAATGAGAGCTGGGACCCTAGAGGCCAGGTCACAGAGGGGAAATCCAGGCTGGACGTGATAGGACAGAGGGACGAGCAGTGGCAGACCTTGGAAAAGTTCCTCCTGCCATAGATTGTCTCCAGGGCCAAGGCCTCTCTGAGGAGAGACCAGGCAGGCTGGTGCAGAGCAGGGAGTCACGCATCCTAAGGAAGAGGCTCATCTTGGGCTGCATTCATTTCATTGGCACAAGATAAGATGCAATTGCAACTGTGGGACTTGGCCAATGGGGAAGGCTGGGTCATCCAGAGCTTGGAAAGCTGTTGGCATGCGGTTCCTCTAAACTGGTTCCAACAGCATGTCCCCAAGAAGTGACCCAAGTCCTCCTAGCACAGCTCACCAGCCCCACAGGGTAAGGACTTCTGCTTGCTGGTCAGCTGCCTTGCTTCTCATACTTCAGAGGGGACTTGTCTAGTCTGGGGCTGGCATGAGGACCACACCCTGCACCCACACCTCCCTTGGGTTCTCTGAATGCTTCTCAGCAGAGGCTGCTGCTTCTGTGCCCGACACTGACCACAGGACCGGCACGCGTCTCTCTAGGATGACATTCATTTGCACCATCTCAGGGAGGACAGAGCACATTGGAAAACTGCGGCTTTATCACCCTGAGCAGATTTGCACTGAACTTCCCTACCCCATAGGCTTCCCACAGGCTTCTTCTAGATTTGCAGGAACTCAAGGTGGAAGACATCTCTGATGGCAAGGTCAGAAGGAATGGGAATGGGAGAAGACTCCCAGCCCCCTGGCTCACACGCCTCTCTGCCAGGCTCACGTCCCTTTCAGTAACCACAATGGTTACTTATGCAGGTCAATCTGCTGCACCCAGAGCTCCCAGATGCAGCAGCCTTTCTAAGGAGGTCTGTGGGGGTGTTTCCCATGACATTCCCAGGGGAATCCACGGACTCAGCAGAGCAGCAGGCCCTCCCCAGTTTGGGTGGCCGTAGCCCCAGGCTTTGAGGGCCTGGCCAGAACAAGAGAGGAGAAAGGAAGAATCTGCCCGTTTCTCTTCCACCTGGCAACTCAAGCAGGACTTCTCATCTCACCTTCCCCAGCCCTGGGACTGAGAGTCCTGCACAGTGCCTCAGGCCCCTGGACCCTGAGCTCAGACAGTCCACCTCTGGCTTCCCTGGGCCTCCAGCTCACAGGCAGGAGGACTTCTCAGCCCATCACTGCATGAGTGGCCACATACACACACACACACACACACACACACACACACACACACACACACATACACACACACACACACTATTGCTCCTGTTTCTCTGAAGAGCCCTGATTCACATAGTGGCTTACTATGGAAAGTGTCCTTTTAATTTATTTCATGTTACCTCAACAAGCGGAGGTTGGAGTGTCCAAAGTTCCCTATCAGGAACCAGAGGGGACACCAAAAAATCTACAGGGCCACTCCTTTCCCTTATGACTCAGGACCCATCAGGGAAGGTGCATTTGCAAACATCAAGCTATAATCCAGAGCAAAAGCACACAAGCTAGGTGCTGTAGGACCACAGAGGAACACTGCCCCTGACTGAAGAGTGTCAAAGGGCAGGAGACATCCCACCAGGGGTTAAAGGGCAAATGAGGTTCCCATGGCCTGGAAAGGGCTGTAAGGCCAGGGTGAGAAATTACAAATGTGAATGAGCTCATGGACTGGGAGAACTTGAGGTGCTAGAGAAATGGTGTGACATATTAGCACCTATTGCTGCTGTGACAGATGACAGCCATCTTCAGCATCCATGGGGGCTGGTTCCAGGACACCCACAGACACCAAAACCTGGGGCACCCAAGACCCATAGATCAAACGGCATAGTGTTTACATATAACCCACTGATGGCCTCCATGCGTATGCTTTGAATCGCCTCTAGATTAGCTGTAATAACAATCCAGGGACATGCTCTGTAACAGTCGCCATGCTGTATGGTGAGCCAGAGACACAGGAGCCGACTGTCCCTGTGTGTCATCATCACTGCGGGTCTGATGTCCGCTCTCGAGGTACTGGCTGCCTGTAGCTGTTTTAACAGTTACCGCAGACCTCACAACACAGGACAACACAGGCGACTCCCACAGCTCTGGAACCAGAGTGGAGGGAACAGGTCTCCCTGGGCTGCAGGGGAGCCTTGGGAGAGCTGCATGTGCCCTGGGAGGTGCTGGGCAGACGCACAGGCCTGGGCCCTTTCCCAGCCCTGGGCCGTCTGGGCTCAGCCTCCTTGGCTGGGGCCTCGTCCACCGCAGAGCCAGCAGGAGCCCAGCACAGCGCACTGCTCGGCCCCTGTTCTGCCAACGGAGACCCTTCTGCCTCCCCGTCCACCTCAGGGCTCTCAAGAGACGGGCTGCATCTGAGCACTCAGGACCACCCAGGACCACTCCAGAGTTCAGGTCAACAGGTTGCCACCTTTATTCCACCTACAATCTGATTCCCATTGTCCTGTAACCTGGCGAGTTCACTGGTCCCTGGGATTTGGATCCTTGGGGACCACACCATGGGGGTGTCCAGGAATAAGGCAGGGGCCCCTTGTGAAAGGCCTGTGAGAGCCCAGGAGGAAAGCTCTGAGGCTGAGCCAGCATTGGTGACGTCGCCTGCACTCGGGCACTTTTTTTTTTTTTTTGGTACCTGGGATTGAACCCAGGGGCGCTTAACCACCGAGCCCCATCCCCAGCCCTTTGTATTCTTTATGTAGAGACAGGGTCTTGCTGAGTTACTCAGAGCCTCACTAAGTTGCTGAGGCTGACTTTGAACTCCCCATCCTCCTGTCTCAGCCTCTTGAGTCTCTGGGATTACAGGCATGCCCCACCACGCTCCACTGCGATTTTTGTCTGACTTGACCTTGGAAAGGTACAGTGTGCTGACACTGTGCTTATTTTAAGGTGAGGAAACTGAAAGCCACAGTACAGGTGTCTTCTTCCGAGATGGCAGTGTCCCCAGGCCTCTGGCCTCTGCACTCCCCTCCAGTCTCTTGGCCTGGGAGGTGTGACCCAGCGACTCAGCAAGGGTGTCCACACGGACCTCACTGTTGGCTGGCTTCCTTTGTGGACCTGGAACCGAATCTTTAAAAATAATGCATTTTCTTATTACCAAAAATTTCCTTTGCTTTGAGAAAATATTTCTTGAATTAACCTTCGTGTGGGTACATACTATATCTTCCTGAGAACTATGGACGTGAGGGTCGTCGTGGTTTGTTCTTATTCTCACACGGTGGCTCAGTGGAATGGAGAGCCCCACCTCTGTCACTCATGTGGGGCATTTGCGTGGGGCTGGGGGTGACTGACACCCCCAGCACCAGTGCTACCTGTGGCTTCTGCTTCCCTTAGTGTGTGGACGCTAGGCTCTGTCTGGGCCCTGGATGGCATGTCTCAGCTCCTCTGACATCCCCTGGGGTCCCCTCCCTTGGCGGGTCAGGGAGAGGTGCAGCTTGACCCCTTAGTCCAGAAAGCAGAAGGCTGTCCCAGGCTCCCCTCGTCCAGGGCCAGAGTTGGCTCCTCCTGCTCACACAGGGACTCGAGGCTGTGAGTCCCTCTGGGCTGGGGAGGGCTCTGGTGCCAGGGGCAGACTGGTACCGCCTTTGCTCCTGTTGGTGGCACAGTAGACAGACTGGGACCTGGGCACAGAGTGGTGCCGACACAGACTTTAGGGTGACCGTGGGCCTCAGGTCTCATCCCACATGCAGGCCCATGCATGGTTCCTCCCATTGGGTTCAGGCCATGGGGCCAACCTCCGGCACACAGCACCCATGGGAGCTGGGAGTGCCAGCTGGTGTCCCCACTCCCGTGGCTCTTGCTGCTCAGCTGTCCCCCACAAGGCCTATGCCCATGCACAGCTTTCCCCTGCGGGTGGCTGGGCCCATCCCCCTGATGGGACCTGTGGTCATTGTGGCCTGATTGTGTTCTCAGGGTCAGCAGCCTGAGCCAGGAATGTGTAGTGGACACGAAGAACAGAGAGACCACAGCTGGACATCTTGAAGGACCTCCCGTGCAGAAGGTCAAGTCCATAGACCAGGAAATGAAGACCTCTTCTCTCCAAATCTTCACTGATAGGTCCCCCCCTCACAAGAACCCATGAGTCTTACAGTGTTTTTAAGTCAAATTGTGTAGAGAGAGACCCACAAAAATATCTTCCCAGAGCTCTGCAAGCCCTAAATCCAGCTCTGGTGTGGACCATGGCCATCTGATCCTTGGTGATCTCTTTCAAACTGGGTCCCCAGTGCCGGCCCGGGGCCCAACACGCAGTCAGTCCTGCAGAGATGTATTCTGGGAGAGACAGAGTCGTGGGTAGCTTTAGTCGTGTCCCTAATACGTCACGTTTATCTCCTGAAAACCAGAGCCCAGTCAGGAGATCTCCTGAGCGTGAAGACGGGGCAGAGCTAACCTCTCCCTCTGGAGGGAGGTCAATGTGAACCCGTCGACTTTAGGTAAAAAGTTCTCAGCCTCCAGATGCTCAGAGAAGAGCCAGTAAGACCCGGGGCAAGGAGGGTGGCAGGTGGGCACAGGACAGGAGCCTTCCTTGACTCTCCCTGGGGTGGCCTTCAGTGCAGATCAGGAGGCACGGGAGCCACAGGGGCAGACACCCAGGCCCAAGGGACAAACCCGCAAAGGAGCACACAAGTTCAGAGTCACATGCTCCAAGGAGACACCGTGCCTCAGCAGCGTGTGGAGGCACCTCGTGCAGAACAGATTGAGGGTGGGTTTTGGTCGTCGCTGGAAGGATGCACCTGGCAGGTTTCCCTATTGGGCTCACTCTGGGCTGCTGTCCTGATTTTTTCCTTCCTTAGCTGTGACCTCTAGCAGCACTCCTGGCTCAGAGCGAGAAGGCCGCCAACCCTCGGTGACATCCAGCTGAGGCCCTCTCCCAGATGGCTCATCTGAAACTCCTCATCTCTTTTGTTTTTGGAATTCAGCCTGAAAATGAGATTTGGGGTGAGACACTCTTTATAAGCAGAGCTTATATCAGCTTAAAATGCTGAAACGGTTGTTGTGTCTGAATCAATGTGTAAACACATGCCCAGCCACGGCCACAGGCCGCCTCGAGGCTGGACGGCATTTCTGATGACCTCGTCTCACCCTCGTCTCAAACCCTGGGAATCACTTAGCTTCTCCACACTAGAGGCCTGTGTGTCTGCTATCAGACACGGCTTCTTCCCAAATTAGGGCAACATGGTGCAGACAGAGCGTGTTTTAAACCCAGGATGCCTCCTGCCAGACCCTGTTCAGAGTGGGAGATGATACAGGCTCATGGCTTTTGTGGGATGGATGAGGACATATGCGAAGACTGCGATGGCACTCGCCATCAGATGACATACTAGATACACTCAGAGGACAGCAGGTGGGGAAAGAAGCCCCCTCTGAGGAATGAGACCAAAATGCAGATTGCCACATCCTCTGACCTTGTCCTCTCCTGCCCACGGTGCCTTTAGGACACAGGTTGCCAGACCTCTCTGACCCTGTCATTGTAAGAAATCTATTAATTAAGAAGGAGGCTTCTCTTAGACAGGATGCCAATCTGCAACCACAAAATAATGAGGAGAAAAAGAAGGGAGAGAAGGAGGGAGGGAAGGAGGGAAGGAGGGAGGGAGGGAAGGAGGGAAGGAGGGAGGGAGGGAAGGAGGGAGGGAAGGAGGGAAGGAGGGAGGAAGGGAGGGAGAGAGAGAGGGAGGGAGGGAAGGTGGGAGGGAGGGAGGGAGGAAAGAAGGAAGGGAGGGAGGGAAGGAAGGAGGGAGGGAGGGAGGGAGAGAGAGAGAGGGAAGGAGGGAGGGAGTGAAGGAGGAAGGGAGGGAGGAAGGAGCATTACCCAGCCAAGGAAGGAGTCACACTGCAATCAGAGAGAAGGGGTTACTTAAGAAATGGAAGAAATTCCAATATAACTTTAGAAAAGAAGAAACTCCCTGAGGGATTTACGCTATAGGATTTTGGAAACACATATTAATGAAGGACTATAATGTAGCTGAGATCTAGCCAAGAAAAATGTGAACTAATGCAGAATCCAGAAAGGCAGTAGGGAGGTGCATTGAAGTCATCATGTCACAAAATAATTCAGCAGCCATATGGGCGGAGCCCTGAAATCTGTCCACCTGAGTCAGGGATTTGCACCTGGAAAAGAAAAGGGAGCCCAGGAGCGGGGTAGCCTGTGAAAGCAAATCTCCCCTGTAAGGGAAGGTTTGGCCCCTCTGCTGCCCACCAGCCAGCCCCAGAGGCAGGCACCAGTTCTAGGCGAGCAAGCCGAAGCGTGGGAAGATGCCAGTTGGAAACGGCCGTCTGGGCAGAACCCTGGGATGAGAGTCCTTTCTCTGACACGCAGCCTTGCCAGGGCCACGTCCTGGCCCAGGGCCAGCCTGGCTTCAGCTCCCATGAAGCCTTCTGCAGAGTCTCTGCAATGGGCATGACATACACCACTGTGCCTGACTTCTTCAGCTGGACAGAACCTTCTGCACGTGCGCGGCTGCCCAGTCCTGCAGCCTGGGCTCAGATCCACGGGTTTATAAACAATCCCATCCATAACTAGACTTGGGGCCTGGGAAACCTTGGCCACTTGTGAAGGTAAAGTTACTCTCTTCATTGGATATGAAAAGGTACACATGCATAACTTTTAAAAAATAAACACAGAGATAGTCATTTCAGCTCACAAGAGGAATTATTTGTGCCAAGTTTATATTTACAAATAGAAAAGTACGATTTGCTGATTAAACTTGAACTCTTAAAACTAGATCTTACGATTTGCAAGTTAAATCTGTCAAGTATTCATTTTAAAGCCAAGTCAGTCGTAAATAATCCTTTCAGCACATAAAAAAAATCACTGATTTAACCTTCCTTTAAAAATAACTCCATAAAATAATAGAAAAAAACAAAAACAGGATTTGCGGAGGCGGGTGGAATCACACATTAAAGGGAATTGTAGAGCTGGGAAAATAAATTGAGCATCAGCACAATACCATTACCGAAACAACCGAAGATTGGAAACAGCAAGAGGGAAAATGATTAAGGTCGGAAGTCAATTGCTAACATAGAAGCCTGGCTTAAAAGAATCAAAGTAAGTACAGAGGAAAAAGACAAGAGGATATAATAAAACCCATGTCCCTAAAGAAAAAGGCCAGCAAACGAAAACCTAGAAGTGCTGAAGACACATCAGGAAAGACATGATCCTGAAATGCCAGAAGGGAGCTTCCAGTTAGGAAGGGAACTTTTCCAGAAAATCGATACAAACAATGACAAATATTGAGATTTATTCGGGGTGTCATTAACCTTCAAGGCAAAAAAATCACAAATTCCTCATCACCCACAGAGAGGACCTTGGGCCTCGCTAGCCGGCCTCCGAGGCACCCTCACAGCGCTCTAGCCGTCGCTGGTGGGAGCCATAGGATGCGGCCAAAGCAGGACGCAAGAAGGCCACGCCCAAGCAAGCAGTCACTCAGCCACAAGGACAATGGGTCAGATGAGGCAAGCACCAGTGAGCTCAGGATTGCTGCTGTGGGTCCTCGAAGGCTGATGGAGGGAGTCAGCTTGCCCAGGGCAAGTGGAGGAACCAGGACTGACCTCCTCGTCCAAAGACTGCAGGGCCAGCATGTGAGACTCTGAACGAGCATGACCCAGGAATCTGACACCTAGGAGGTGTTTTCCTTCCAAGTGTTTAAGAATGAAATCCAGCCAAACAAGTGACCATCAAAATAAAAAAAGGAGAAGTAGAAGAGCCACAGTCAAAAGACCTCCTAGGAGTGAGGAGTCGTTTCTAACCAGCACCAGCCTCAATGACCTGGGTTACCAAATGAGAGACGAAGTGTTGTAAAACCCAGTGGAAATAATAACACAGAGGGGAAGCCAGCAGGTGAGCAAAAGTATTGAAATGACCCAGTTTCCCAGCGGCAGTGAATATCCAGCCCAGAGGCCTGTCAGTAGAGGAATAGATAAAGAAAAGGAGGAATCCATATACAATGGAGTTCTATCAGCCACAGAGAAGAGGGAAATCACGGCATCTGCGGGCAAATGGGCAAGAGCTGGAGAACCTCATGCTAAGTGAAGTGAGCCAGACTCAGAAAGTCAAGGATCAAACGTTGGCAGAAACGAGAGCAAAATAAGTGGGAAAATGGGGAAGGGAGGGTCCCCATGAAAACAGAAGGGAGATCAGAGGAGCAGAGGAAGTTGATGGTGGTGGGGGCAGGAAAAGGGAGGAACAGTGCAATGAAACTGATCAAACCACTCTATGTACAGGTCTGAATACACCCCGTGAATTCACCTTCATGAAAACCTATGAAGCGCTAAATTAAAATATATGTACCTAGACAGAAGAACAGGGGCGCGGGGGGGGGGGAGGGGAATTCTGGGGACTGAGTTTGAGCAAATTTTATTCCATGCTCCTACGATCATGTCCAAATGAACCCGAATATTATGCATAGTTATAATGCAGTAATAAAAACACAGAAAAACACAGGTACTTTGAAACTACTGAGGATCTCTACTACTTATTGTTTTCCTGATGTTTTCATTCATCACAGAAGGCTCACTTAAGGAAAGAATCTTTTGTGGTAGAAGAAAAATCCATCCAAAGTCCTTTTTTCCACGGTCTCTTTATTGTTACATAAGTTTCTATTTAATTTAAGGAAAATTGCATTTTGTTATTTTTGCTTAGAGACCGCATGCCAAGCGTGATCGCAGTTTTTCTACTCCAAGTCTGTCGTCGATGATTTCACAGGTCATCACGGGAGATGGCTCACGTAGGTTAGAAATACTGTGGTGTCACAAGGAATCAGACGCTGTGCTTGGAAGTAGCCGGGCAAGGCAAAATTGACCTCTGCAGACAGGTGTGCATCCCTATCACAGCACTGCTTCTTGCTCTCATGGGAGGAGCTGAGGGTTACAGTGCAGGGATTGGCTGATTTTAAAATTGGAGTGGTAAAAAGGGAAGGTCTGAGGTTCAAATGGCCACCACTGCACACAGGTTGGGAGCCCAGGATGGCTACCTTTGGATGCATTCGGGCCGTCCTCTGGAGCCTGGATCCAGGAATTTAGACAGGCTACAGGATGCCTTTTTTAACATCCCAACTTACATTTAAGGCTAAATACTATATTCTGAAAAATAGGTCACCAGATTTTGTGTTTCTCACAAAAAATATTAAGGACACATAATTCTTCATAGGTTTGGGGGTGACTTTTTTCTTTCTTTGTATTTTTTTCTGCATCACTAGAGTTTTAAAAAACAATTATAGTGGGGCTGGGATTGTGGCTCTACGGTAGAGCGCTCGCCTGGCACGGGCGGGACCCGGGTTCGATTCTCAGCACCACATAAAAATAAAGGCATTGTGTTGTGTCCATCTACCAAAAAAAAAAAATAGATTATTTCTCTCTCCTTTAAAATAAAAACAATTATGGCTTATTTCTGCAAAAAGAATAAAGTAGGTATTTTTAAAGGCATATAACTTGGCCTTGGAGAACAAAATATTTCTGTGTGGGGAGGGGAGGGTCATACATAGCCATGGTTAGTTGGAAAGGGTCTCACAGACACAGCCCATCTGAGGTGGCCGGGAAGCTCCTTCCCAACTGTGTGTGGTTAGGGCACAAGAAGATACCAGTCCACCCAAGACAGTCACTCCTCTCAACCACCATTACATTGATCAAGATGGGTTCATTTATTGGCTCCTCTTCCAACCTGCTGGTGGCTGAGAGGTGAAGGCAGGTGGTGCCTGGCGGCCTGAGCCAGGAAAAGAATCACTCAGGTCAGACACCTGGAGCACAGGAAGCCAGGGGCAGAAGGGAGCAAAGATGAGGGCAGAAGCAACATGGGCCAAGGAACAGCAAACCCCAGAGACTGAATGCAGCACAGAGGGGCATCACCTGGAGAAGCAATGTCAATGAAGAGCCAAGGGACTCACTTAACCAAGATTTCCCGGGGGTGAGAAAGGCTTGGAGGATTCTTCTTTGGGAGGCTCCTTGTTCAAATGGCTGATTTTGAAGTCTAAAATAGTAGATGTGTTCTGAGATGGGCTATCATGAATGGGGTCCAACAGGTAGCCCCAGACCCCCAGGAGGGGCGAGATGTGGGCTGCAAAGGGCTGTGCATCTTCCCCTTCCCCCTCAGCCAGCTCGTCCTGCCCTAGCTGAACTCTAGGCCACTCCCCTTGTGACATGGCAAAGGTGCCTGAGAGCTAAGGAAACAGCACATTCCAGCCACAGGGTGCTCAGGGTGGGCAATGTATCCATGCCAGCCGCTGGGCAGTCAGCCCTTCCCAAGCCCCTTACCTGTTCCCAGGTGCCACGCAGGCTGACCCTTGCAAGGCAGGGGCCTGCTGGGCCTGTGTGCAAGGCAGAGATTGCACGGAGCTCCTCCTAAGCCGGCTGACATGCACTGAAACTGGGGTGTCCCTCCAGTCGGTGATAATGTTTAGTGGAAGGTGCTCGTCAGACGGCCTTGACAGGCTCCCCTGTGTCAACAGGGCTCAGGGAGACTGTGTTTGGAGCACCCTCACACAGTAGGTCAGGACAGAGATGGGATTAAGTTTGAGCAACAGAAACTGATTTCAAAAGCCACGTGATCACTTTCGTGTACGCCCAGACCGACAGAGGCCAAGAACACGTCCTGCTGCATTGAAGTGGTCTTGGACAAAGGCCTGGAAGACCGGGCGAGCAGAAGCCCAACGGGAACACAGAGCCACACGTGGGAATCCTGTGGCCGAGCCAAGCGGCGCCTCCCGTAAAGGAAGTCCAGGGCCAGGGTGTCCTGAGCACAGAGCATGGCCACTGGACAGTGCCGCGCCTGCCTGACTCTGAGCGTGGAGGACACTAAAGAACATTGTCGGTGAAGGAAGGGGCTGAGCGGGTGGCACATCTGCCTCTGCTTCTCACCTGTGAGATGGCACCCTGATGGTCAGAGCCGGGGCCTTGACTGTGAGCCTTAGATACTTACACCCTCCTCCAAGGCTAAGACTCCTCAGAGGGTCACCTGCCCAGGGAACTTCTCCCCATGCCCCACAAGGACACTGTCTCAGTCCACCAGCCCCACCGTGGTCTCCCACGGAGCTTCATTCTTGAAGCTCATCTGTCCTCCTGGGCCGTCGGAGTGGTTTTTCTGAGGTCTTTTTACGGCTCTAGAGACTTTCCAACTGGTCAAAGCCTTGACTTGGCCCCGGGGACAATCAGGGTGTGACTTGTACCCATCTGTCTGGGTTCCTCCCCTGATATTCCCAGGAGACCCAGTGCTCCAGGTGACCCAGGGCAGTCCTGGCTGAGCTCTTTGTGCTGGACTAACCCTCTCAGTCCCTGGCAGACCAGAGCCGTGGATCTGCCTCCCTGGGCCCCAATGTGTTCTCCAGGGGCTCTTTATAGTCCCCAAAGGCTCCCTGGCTGGCCCGCCCCCTTGGCCTTTTGTGGCCTAGATAGCCATCCCTTACTGTTCCTGCTACCAAACCCAGCCAAGGTTCTCCTCCTTCAGGACAGTGGGCCTCCAGGGGACAACTCATCAGCTTCACTGTGGAATGTTCTAGAAGTACCCAACTGTGGGCCTCACATTGACAGAAGCAGGCTGGGGGGTGCTCAACCATCTGTTTTAAGAGCCTTCTGGCAGGTTCCAAAGCAGTGAACCTGCTAGAAGCTACAAGTGTGAAAGCTGCTGCTCCAGGGATACCCCCCCCCCCAGCATGGGCCCCTCCCCCAGCAGGCTGGCTGTTCCTGGCCATCCCCACCCTGAGGCCTGGCTCCTGTTCCGGCTCCTGTCCTCACGCTGTGATTACATATCTATCTGTACCACCCAACTGCGAATTCTTTGAAGGCAGCATTGCCACTCTGTGCTGCTTTCCAGGTCAGATCAGTCCCTGTTTATAGGTCTGTGGCAGTTTTATTAGCTCTTTTATTAAGGGAACAGACTTATTAAGTTATATTTAGTTTCCTAAGTCAAGTCATGTTGGAGAGAAATGTGTGATCCCAGGAGAAAGAATGTCAGAGAATGAAAAGGAGCAGGTGCCCGGAGGCTGCCTTGAAGCATCTCTCAGGGTGAATTTTCCCCTGATTCTCATTAAAAGACACAGGTTGTGGCAGCCTTCATTTAACAGCAGAATGATGGACACCCTTTTCCTGCTCTAAGAGTGGTCCCACTTTCCAAACCAGCTTATCCCTTGCACACCAAGACCAGACCCTGAGTTTTTAGTCCTTGAAGGAGGAAAAACCTCCCCGAGGGATTGAAAATTTGTTCTGAGCATGGACTTCCTCTTAGTTTGGACCATTCTTAGACCAGGAAGGACCCACACTTTTGGTCTCAATTAAAAACACTGCCACATGTCTGCTATTAATAATGACAGCAATTTACTTCTGTTGAAATTGAAAGCCCTCGATTCACTTTGAAAAACCTAAATGCATTTCACATGGCTTACAGACGTGTTTCAAAGCTTTCTTCTCCTTTATAGTTTTTTTTTCTTTTTGTTTTTTAAAAATCGTCTTAATCTTCAAAGCTTTACAATTGCCATTTGGTGTCTGAAGATATAGATCTGGACACACGCACATGTATAAATGTACACATGTGTGTGCATTTCTATTGATATTTATGTGTTGTGGTCAAACAAATAGTTCTGCTTTCTGAGGCAACTTGTTATTGTTCAAGTGAATATAATTTAACTGTTTTTTTTTTCCTAGCATTTTTACTTGACATTTTAAAAGTCAGTGAAACTAAAGGGAAATTAAAAAAAAAAAAGAAACAAAAAGCCCTTGTGGTGGAGGAGCGTGATTGTTTGCAGCAAACCACACGTGAGGCTCCAGGCGCATGCTTCAGATGGCACTGCTGCGAGGAGCATGCGGAGGGAAGAGTCTTTAAAGTCAGTCGTTAGGAGAAACCCGAAAACAACAAATTGGCATTCATCAAATGTGTAAGAGGAAGAGATGTGACGCCGACCACATCAAATGTCCGACTTTGAACCGTCCGATTTCATGCACTGAGTATTTAAAAAACAGACTGTGATTCAGTGGGATTATGCCCTCCCCCAAACAAAGGCATCTGTTCTGGAAGAGCTGGAAAAGGCCCGGAAAAGACACCTGGAAGCAATTAGGGGCAGATGTCCCTCATATTCAATGGGAAGCAAATCCTGTGCCAGGGCCTTGGATTTCTGAAGGACTCAGAAAATTTAAGGTCAAAATTAAGCAAGTGGCTTTTAATGCAATAACTTGGAAAATGCATTTAAAAAATTATCTGAGAGTCATTAATGGCAAAGTTTGTCTTTTTGTTTGGGATTTATTCATCAATCCCATTTGTTGAAGTTGCTCAGTGGTCCCATTTTGCTGAGTAAGCACAAAATAAACTCGAATGCAATTACCTAATTAACCACAATAGGGTGATTCCAGAAAATGGTCTCTATTTATGATGGATCTACGGAGTGTTTTTCACTTATTCATTTATTTACTTATTAGTTTCTAAAACAATGGTGGGTCCATCATTGATGCTCAATCGATTGAACGTTTCAGTTGCTGCTCAGTGACTGGTGAATTCCTAGCAGATCTTGTATTATGTTGCCTTTTTTGCTCAAATTTGCACCTGAGAGTTGAACAGATCAAATATTTCAGGGTTATCTAGTTTAGCTATTTCACAGAAATATAAAGCAAAAGGAGCATTATTAACATTAGGGTGGTGCTGATGAGAGACCAGTGGAAGCAACAATGTCTCCGTGGATCAAAAAGAAGGCAGTACATGGATCAGAAGTCCAAGTGCATCTGTATCACTGTCTGCATGGAATTCTAAAATTTAAAAATTTTTTTTAAATAATCATAAAAAGCTAAATTAAAATAACTAGATTTCACTGAACATCTATAATATGTAAATCTTTGTGATAAAATTAATGTGGCATAAGACATTCCCCAAGTTTCTACCAAAGGGTGTATAATTTATAAGAACGCTTTTAAAAAGTTAAAAAAAAAAAATTCTGATATTATTTCATAAACCAATTGTTTAAAATGTGCCAAATTAGAGAATGAAGGTATGTATTTTGAAGACCACCAGATTAAATCATATGGGCCAGAGTTCTTTTTACTACATTCAATTGGTCAGTAATGTCTGCTTAATACTCTTTCATCTATTGCTACCAGCTGTTTCTGACCTCTGCTTATTAAGACTCTGTCCAGGCTGGGTGTGGCCCAGTGGTGGAGTCCTTGCCTAGCATGCACAAGGCCTGTAAAAACAGAAAACAAACAAGACATTGCCTAAAAATCTAATTGTCAATATATTTATAAGTGATTCAACATGTAAAATTACACACTATTTCTCAAGTTAATTTTCTTTTTCCTTGAATCACAAAGTGAGAAAAATCTCAGGAATCCCCTTGGGGTTTTTAATTTATCCAAATATGGCTCCCCAAGTGCACCACTAATCAAATAGAAAGATCACCTTCCATTTGCCTCTCCTGCAGGAAGGGATTCAATTTCTCCAAATTCTACAGAAGTTCTCTTTCTTTCTTTCTTTCTTTCTTTTTTCTTTTTTGGTACTGGGGATTGAACCCAGGGGTGCTTAACCACTGAGCCACATCCCCACCCCTTTTAATTTAGAGACAGGGTCTTGCACAGTGCTAAGTCTGATCCTCCTGCCTCAGCCTTCTGAGCTGCTAGGACTACAGGTATGCCTGTCATGATCCACAGAACCCAGCACATTCTACAAAAGTTCTAGAGCAGAGGTTTCTTAATGTTTTTGTTCACTTAACTATATGGGTTAAGCAAAAACCAAAATGAAGAGCATCACTCTATGCCTTTAATAAAACATATAAAGGCATGTTTTTTTAAGTTGATATACACTAAATATAATAAACATTTTTAATGCTATAAAAACCTTTTCTGCTTTATAATTTCCTACACGTCTTTCAAAAAGCTTTGCACTTTGTGACAGAGAGATTTAACCATCTGGTTCAGAATTCAACTTATCTTGATCCTTGGTAGCTGAAGAAGGCACCACATGAAATTCCGTCAGGAGCTCTATTGGCTGGGCATGATAAATCGAGACTCTTGTTTTTAGTCCATCCACCAATTTTATCAAATTTTCCATAGAAATTTGCTTAGATGTTTTTCCATTTTTTCATTTCCTTACGTCAATCAGCAGTTTGCACTGTGCTGTTTCTGTGCTGATCAGAAGGTTTCACGCTTTAATGTTTGGATGCTAAATTGAATACTTTAGAAAATCTTTCCCCAAGTATTTTAAGAATAGAGATATAAAGGTTTTCATATTATTTTAGTAACAAAATCACATAACGATTGAAATAATCCCAAATGTCTATTTTCAGTTTTTTTTTCCAGAGTAAGAGTTCCTTCATGAGTTTCCTCTCTGCATATTATTTTTCTTTTAAAATTACCTTTGTGTTGGAAGTAATATAATAAAATAACTGCTGTCACTCATTTTTGCAAAACTCCTACCCCAAAGAAAATATTGCTACGAAACTTTCCATGGACCCAAAATCATTGTCACAGACAAGACTTCAATTTCTGAAACGTCTCCTTTTTCGTTAGAACAGCTTTGTATTAAATATATTTTAACTGGTACATAAAAACATTAAGATTAGACACATCTATGGAGTACCGCATTTTCTAAAATGTATACGTTGAATAATGCTCAAATCATGGCAAATGTACCCACCTGCTCAAACGTTTATCCTTTATGCGAGACCCTTCAAACTCCTTTCAAGTCACTCCTCAGGACTGTCTCTGTAGCTGCCCTACTGTGCAGTAGCATCTCAGAGCTCCTTGCTCTCCTTGGATTGGGCTGGACAGGGCAGGCACAGGGAGGAGATTGATGGAATTGTTACGGGGCCCTGGGCCTGTGGCATGGGCAATCCTGCGGCCATGTCTAATTATAATGCACCAATTCAGAAGAGCTGAGGACTTTGCTCCTAGCTGTGATTTAGTGCTCTCTCACCAACCTTCCCCGTCCCACTCCTGCTCATGACGTGCCTTGCCTCATGAAGAAGGTTTTATTTGCGTGTGTGTTTGTGTGTTAGGTCACTGCAAAGAACTTTGCCCTGGACAGCATGAGCCCGGTGTGGTCCAGCCCATCTTCCATAGGTACCCAAGTCCCTGCCTCGGAAGCTCTCAGTTGTGATAGAGCAATGGATCCCGCTGCACCGTAAGCCCGAAGCTGGGGGGCGGAGGCCTTCGACACTTCTTGACCCACAGGCCAGAGCCCAGGCCACATGGCGCTGACCTGGCCCCCAGCACCCTCTCCAGGGCTCCTCTCCGAGCTCCCAACACCTACCATAGCCCTGGGCCTGTTACAGCCACAGACTTGCTCTTCCTGGGCTCTCTCCCTCAGGCCCCTCCGGGCGCCCACAGGGCCTCCTCCTGCACTTCAGGGAAGATGGGGCAGTTTCAGGTGGACCCAAGGAAACCCAGGGTGTGTGGAGCCGAGCCAGCCAGGCCTCCCGCTGTACGGCTTCTGGATGCACAGCTTGCGGGCCAGCTGACCTGAGGGCTGAGGGGGGTCGAGGCAGCCCTGCAGGTCCCCAGGCAGCAGCAGGCAATGCGAAGGGCTTCCCAGATGTACCAGCAGGCAGAGAAGGGACCTTCGGCCTGGGTGTCCCATCAGGTGGTTGGGAGGACCGGCAGGTGGTGTCTGAGCCCACGGACTTACATGTTTCCTCTGTCCCCCACTCTCCCTGGCTCAGGTCTTCTCATGACCAAAGAATATCTGGACTCTGGTTTGAGACAGGAACCAAGACTCAGGCCACCGACCCCCATAAAGGATTGATCCCCCAGGGGTGCTCAAGTACAGGACAAGGCCATGGGGAAAGGCCCTGGAGGGCCACGGCCACACAGGCCTGGCTATCACCAGGGCCTCTCGGAGAGATGGAAGGGCCCAGGACAGACCACCAGAGGCGCCACCGGGTGCCCACTGCAGGAGGACTGTGGTGGACACAGCATGCTTTCCTCCTTGCAGTTCCACTAGGTACTTACCCTGAATAGGGCACTCATTTTGCAGTCAAGAAACTGGCATCAGGGACATTGGGGACATGCCGCCACTAATCCTGAGGCTGTACCAGGTCGCTGGCTCCGGCGTCCTTTCTCCACCGCCCAGGGTGGTGTCTGAACTGTCAGTGTAGAAGACCAATGACGATGAGAACCCAGCGCCCGGCTTTGAGGCCGTGAAAAAAATAAAATTCCTACTGGACATGAAACCAGTTAACATAATCCAGGGTATGAGAGAAAATCCCCTGTCTTTTTTATACTCCCAAAGTGTATTTGCAATCTGTCACTGGCTGTAGGAAATCAGCTCATTATTGTAGATCAAGTACCCCTTGTCAAAGTGGAGTATCCCTTGACTTTGGATTCTGAAGAAAAAAATATATCTTTGCACATATATAATGATATATCTTGGGAATATCTAAAATCAAAACTGATTTATATTGCACATACACCATATATACAGCCTGAAGTTCTTCCCTAAATTTTTAAAATAATTCTGAGCATGAAACAAAGTTTCACAGGGTGGCATCTTCTACTCGTGGTGTCATGCCAGCACTCAAAAAACCTTCAGATTCAGAGTCTGGGATTAGGGTTGACAAGCTGTGTGACTTGAGTGCAGGATCCCAAGGATGTGGACTGGGTCTTTGTGGACATTGTTGTCTTGTTCCAAGCCTCTGAGCCCCACCCCTATGTCCAGGGGCAGAACTGGCCCCCCGACGTGGGGGCTGAAAACCCTGCCCTCTGGCAGGTAAAGGGTCAGGCTGTGACCTGGATGTGGATGACCAGACCACTCACCCAGCTGAGTGTTGGCTGGGTGTGAGGTGACAGATGTGGGGACAGCAGGGCAGCCAGTCCCCGTCTCTGGGCAGCCGTTGCAGTGGCTCATCCCAGGGTCTGGGGTCGACGTGTTCACTCAACCCGAGAAGGTCTGGTCCGGGGCCACCTCAGCTGCGCGTTTCCCAAGAGCAGCTCTGCGCTTTGTGTTTACATGTGTGGGTCTCGGCAGCTTCGCCACCAAGAACCCTCCCAGCCGTGTGGTCCTGGGGGGAGTCCAGGTCAGCGTGGAGAGCTTCGGTCTGCTCTCTGGACTGGCTGCAGCCCAGCGTGGCCAGAGTCCTCAGGAGCCCATCCGGCCGGCTTTGTGGAGGCTGCTCAGCCAATACCAGGCAGCAGTCCTTGGCCAGAGTACCACATGCCACAGCTTCTGTGGCCCTTGTCTGACCTCAAGGACACTCAGGTCCGCAGCACGTTGCCCCCATTTCACCAACGAACAAACAAGATTTTCAAGAGATTGAGTGACACAGTGAAGTCACAAGGATCCAGCACGGTTTTGAAACAAGGCCACTTGGTCACCAAAGTCCGTGTGTGCTCTCACCCACTGACACAGGGTCCCACCATCTGTTCCCCAGCACGGGGCCTGGCAGGCAGTTAATACCAGGCTCATCAGCGGCTCATCTCTGCCTCTGACTGCGTCTCCCCGCTGGGTCCAGTATAGCCCGTGTTTAAGTGGGGAACATTTGTCAGCCTAGACCTTCACTCCTTGCTGCCAACAGTCCAGGGCTGAGAAACGACTATCAAAATGACAAATCACAGTCAGTCCGATGTGGCTGTGACCATTAGTATAACTGAAAAAGATTTTTAAAAACTTTTTATAAAAGACCTAAAACAGGTGGAGACCCTGGCCTTCTGGAGAGAGCAGCAAAGCCATTCTGCCATGCGGTGGCCTGGGGCACCCCTGGCAGCACAGTGCCTAAAGCCAATGCCCCATCACACCTGAAGCAGGCCAGTGGCCATGTCACATGACACTCACCACAAAAATGCCCAGAACCTTCTCCAAGCATCTGGCTCACGGCCTCTGTGGTGCCACTGGTGGGCTTTACCACGTCAGTCTACAGGATCCAACTCTGACATCTGTGTGGGGGCTGGGCCAAGCCATCATGGTGCTGGGACAAAGGAAAATGAGGGCACCGAGGGCCCAGTCCGTGAAGACAGCAGCCCAACAACAGCCGCACGCTTGGCCTTCAGAGCAGATGGTTAGCTTTAGTTTTGCAAAGCCACATTGTCTGATCTAGCGACACCGTCTCCATACATAAAGGGACTTGGCTTGGGACTCTAAGGTTTTAACATTTCGTCTCATATGAATGCTGCTGTTCAAGTGCCCAAGGAGGGTGGTCAAGTGCTGGGGAATCAGCTCCAACCAGCTCTGCTGTGCTGTTCCAGTTTGTTCCATAGCCACGTGGACTTGATAAACGTACAAAGCAGACATCACACCTGCACAGACAGCCGGACTGTGAGGCAAGCGGCCATTCTGGGGCACTCACCTTCACGAGTGTGAGCTCAGGCTGTGTCAGCCATTCTGCATAGTTTGTGAGCTGAGTTAGAGGGCACTCCCAACAGTGAGGAGCCAAAGCCAAAGCCAGACCAGCCCACTTCTGCCTCTACTTGAAATGAGATTAACTTAATCAGTGGAAGATGTCCCATCTTCAGATTTCTAGAAGAAATTGTTCTAGTTGGGAAGAGGAAAATAAACAAAAAAGCGTTTTAAAATAAACATGGAGTCGGTAGGACCACAAGAAACCTTTCTTCGCATTTCCTCCCTCTGAGTCGCCTCTTTGTTGTCTGTCTTTTTGTTTCTATTTATTTTAACTTCAAAGAGTTGTATCCAAATGGAATACAAAGTAGGGAGAAGGGCTGGGAAGCCCAGTAAGAACTCAACTCTGCTTTCATCTGCAGTGGGACCTCTCTGGAGTAGAAGGGACATCCCTCAGGGGTGCATTGGAGTTGTCCCTTTATTTAGATATTATTTAAATAAGCCAGGCACACTCGTTTCCATAGGCAGCTCTAAGTAAGTGTGCTTGGCTGACATTTATGGGACGACTGCTTCTCTGTTTCCTGGTTAATGCTGAGACACTGGTCATTCTCTTGGGTCGGTCATACCTCACCCTACCCAGTCCACACTACCTTGCTACATGTGGGAAGTCTGAGCCACCTTGAGATTCATCCAGAGCCCGCAGTGTCCATTGTGACCCCAGGGCCACTTCTTCCAGGGTGGTGATCTTGTGGAACATGCAGGACCGCTAGCGTGTTCCGTGATGGAGCACTGCCAGTTCTTGGATGTATCACTGCCCTTTTAGAGAAGACCTCGGGGCTGAGGCCACTGGCCGGAAGGACTAGGAATCTCAGATCCTCAGCTTGACACCAGAAACCACCACCAGAGGAGCGATTGCATCGTAGCCAGGGAAATGTGCAGAATGAAAGAAGGTAGTCCCCGATACCTTCTCCAGCAAGGTCCCACAGAAGACGGAATTACCAGCCTAGGAGGGTGAGCGGGAGTCCACAGGCGAGAAGCCAACAGCCCTGAAGCCCACCTAAAGACATAGGCTGAGTATCCTCAGACCAACTCCCCCCCTCCTTGCTTTCACATGGGAAAGGGAAGGGTTTTGCAACCTGGTTAAAGGCTCAGATCCCTGAGATACGGGACCCATATTGCACAAGGTGGAAACAGAATAGAACCAGATAACGTTCACAAGTCCGAACAGAACCAAGACAACACCTGGTGCCATTGCCACATTCTCCAGCCCCCGCTAAAACAATAAACAAAGGACCAGAGCTCTAATGTAAAGGAAAGGAAAATCTGGCTTCCCCGAGCTCAGAATACACCAGCAGAGCCAGGTCTCCACCACCCTCTCCCCACTCGCCACCCACGGGGCAGGGCTCGGCTCTGAGGTTCGGGCAGCATCCCCCAGAGCAGATGCCTGGGGTGCAGGCAGTGGGCGCTATGGGATTCCACTGTCCAGCTCACTCCAGCTCACGACCCCCTCAACTTCAGAGGAAGAACTCAGATACAGACCAACCTTTCAGGACGTCCAGATTATTTACATTTTAGCATGAATGAGTTTCTGAACTCAAATCCTGTTTGTTAAAGAAGAAAGGCCAAGACCATGAGAACTCTGGTATCTTTTGAGAGGATCAGGCAAAGAAAGGAAGCGTCAGAGAGACAAGTTTTCAGCATGGGAGAGGAACCAACCCAGGTCAGCAGGGTCCAGAGAGAAGGCAGGCCAGTGTCGCAGAGGCTCTGCCCGGAGCCCCGATGCCCTCTGGGTTTTCCTGGTGAGAATAATGGTGCGCCTGCATAGACCACTCCTGAAACACGGTGGACACTCAGTGTTTACTGATGACCCACAGAAGGTTCTCGGTATGTTCTAAGCAATGGTCATGACATAGGGATAGAACCTGGGGAATCAGAAACAGAAAGGAGGACTCGGGTCCAGGCCACCTGCAGGCTGGTTCCTAGTGCCTCACCCATCTTGGGCCCCTCACTGTGTCAGTGCTAGACAAAATCCAAGTCCCTAATCCACCGCCAATGCTAAGGAGTGGCTCTCCTCTCACGGGGACCTTGGGTTGCACACGGGCTCTCCCAGGGTACATGGAAGGGTCTGGAATATTAGTCCCATCCAGACCCCCAGATTACACTCCCAATCCCAGGCAGGCGACGTCCCTGCTGGAAAGTGAAAGCACGTTCTCATGTGCACCATTAGGACTCTTTCTACTCTATCACCATTATTTAGAAAGGTTGTAGATATAAGTGACTAGATTCTCCTGGAAAATTCTAGAAAGCCAACAGTCTTCAAATGAGGATGGCATCTGTCCGCAGTGACTCCCACACATACTTGACCAGCCTTGTTACCACCTTAGAGTCTAATTTTAAAAAATGTATGAGAGCAGAAGTAAGACTTGGTTTTCCATAAATGATGGTGAATGAAGCAGGAGGTCGGAACCACGTCCCCTTCTTTGCTGCTGGGCTCTCTGGTCTGAGAGCACTTCCCGACGGTTCTTCTCCACGTCCTTTTCTGTCCTTTGATTGCCCTCTTCTTTGGCTTGTTCGACAGAGCTAATGTCTGTGTTTGATTGTTTGGCTGTGCTGTGATTTTAATTACTGCTCCTGCAGATTCTTGGGTGGCCGACCTGCTGCAGCACTAACCCATCTCCCCGAGTTACGCCAGCCAGTGGGGAACAGAGTGGAGCCTGTGCCTGCCATCACTTCACATCCAAGGGGAGGACTTTGAAAGTGTTGGGAACGGGACAAATACATGTGTGGATGTGTGGATGTGCACCCTACTTGCGATGTAACTAGCTCCACCTGGATAGTGCTGTCCGGCTCTTCCGCTCTAGTATCTTCTATGCCTCCGACCCACCTGCACCAATGCTGGTGTCCACTCTGGGGCTCTTCTCCATGGCAGAGTGGTGCATGAGTGTCCAGAATGGGAGGGGAAGGGCCTTCTATGCAAAGTTATAGCAGGTGGTTGGGCCAAGAACTTCACTGTGAGCTACTGGGTTTGGCATAACACACTGGGCAAGCCCTCTCCAAACATGTCAGAGGACATGCGGTCTATTTGCCACAGCGGCTCCTGTGCAATTGGTGACAGTGTGTAACCTGACGTTCAGCCTGGGCTGGAAATGCTCAGCCTCACTTCTACCATACACAAAGCAACGGCTGACCCCTCCCACCTACCTGTCCTGCCCATTGCCCATCCATGTCCTTGGAGAGCCACCAAATCTTGGACACTCAGCACATCTGAGTCTGCAGTGGCAAGGGAATCCCTCTGTACTGCCTTCTGCGAAAAGGTCTGAGGCCCCTGGGGCATGGGAGGATGTGCGTGGAAGGGCTGTCTTTCCCCAGTCATCCAGTACTGCTCCGCACGCAGCCTGAACGGATTCTTGCAGAACTGCTCTCTCCAGGGCTTGTCCTCACAGAAGCACAATGACCTCCCACATCCAGGAAACAACTACAGTGGGACCCCCAAATCACTAGTGCCATAGATAAGGTTGGATCCCTAGTTACACTCCTAAAACTTTACACCAAGATCACAAACCAGGAGCTCATGGGGAAGCAGAACAAGAGCCTCACACAGGCCCAGAAGCACCAAAGGCAGAATGGATGCAATCAAGGAAAGAAGCAGGGACACGAGGTACCACTGCCCCTCAGTAACCAGGGACCCCACGGACACCACAGTCCTCACATGCTGCTATCCCACACATAAAACGACATAGTACCTGCACAGAACCTTGCAATCCTCCTGCGGCCCTAGATCACCTCTAGCCAGCTCATAATACCAAACGCATTGAGAACACTGTGCAGACAGGTGCTATAGCATAACATCATGGGATGATGACAAGAAAAACGTCTGCCCGTGGTCAGCACAAATGCAGTTTCCCCAGTATGTTCAACTGGTGGTTGGTTGAAGCTGAAGACATGGAGCCCGTGGCCACAGAAGGCTAATCAGGCATATTTAAGAGGAAACCTAGAAAGTGATTAATTTAATCAACAGGGCTTTGTAGGGGCCCTGACCTCCTAGTTTTTAATCAGACAAAAGAGAGAGCATGGAAGCTCAGGTGGAGGGGAAGGTGCCCTGGGATGAGACTGGAGACCTGGAGTCCCGGCCACCCCTCTGTGTGGTGACAGAGCTCCGATGGAGGGGCCTCTAGACCCTCTGGCTGGAACCGGGCTCTTGCCATCCACCACAAGGAGACACCACCTTCCTGAGTTCAGAGTGTCTCTTTCACATCCCCTGAGACCACCTCTGAAAACTGTCTCAAGTGGCTCGGCCCTTCTGCAATTCCAAGAGGGAAGCACTGGGCAGTGCGGCTCTGTAGTCTGAGCCCTGCTGTGTCTCAGGCACCTGTCCCATCCTCAGGCAGCCATCCCCACTGGAGGGACACTGTCCTCACAGCTGAGGGCCGTTGCCACTAAAGGGAGATCAGCCAGCTGCCCACGCTAGCCCAGTGTGCCCAGAGCACGCCATCTGTGCGTGGCTGGACCTCCTGACTCTGTTCCCCTCTCCCTACTCTCCAAAGGTTTGCTCATTTGAGTCAATGGGTCTGTCGCGGTAAAACATTTGGTCCCCTCTCCTCCACTGAGAGTCTCTCACCAGCTATGGATGTAGGCACCTGCTACTCCACCTGAGAAAAACACTGGGGTAAATCGTGAAGAAATCACCTGCTGGCACAGGTAGGCTTGCCTGGGCCTGTAGGGCCAGCTCACATCCATCCTCAGTGGCCAGAACCCTGGTGCCTTTCACTATGTATCTGTTTACAGAGTTCCCCCTCTTGCTGTCTCTGCAAGCTCAGGGCAAAGTCACCAGGTCCTGTGGAGGAACAGCAGAGTCTGACTCGGAGCCTGATCCGCACCTCAGAGGGCAGCGCACCTTCTCGCGCCTTGGAGGCCTTCCTCGCCTCTCTTTGGGTTTTCTGCTCTACCTTGGAACAGCCCTGCTGTCTTCTGGCCTTCTCCAAACTGCAGGAAGACCAAGACGTCAAGTATTTGGAAGTCTCTAGGGAATTATAAGTGTTACATTAATGTGGAGATGAACTGTCACTGTGGCGTGGAATTGGGTGCCCATGGGTGCTTCAGGGACCTTGGCTTCAGAGAGGTGAAATGTGACTACACACAGCCATTCCTGAGTGGTCATCCCTCTCCATGCACACCCCTGGAAACACAGTCACGGGGCATGTAGCCCAGTGGAGCCCTAACAGGGAAACATTCAGATGCCGAGCTGCGGCAGCATTTTTGTGGCTGGTTCACCTGCCTTTACAGATTGCAATTATCTGCTCTAAAACGACAATGTTTGCATATTTTACACATAAAACCTTAGGTCCAAGCCTCAAGATCCCAGCTGCAGTCAGTGTCCAAACAGCCTACATAAATTCTCCCATTGGCTCAGATGTCTCAAAATAAGATGGAGAAGTCCAAGACTGTTGCAGAAGTGAAGCAGGACATCGCTGAATGTCTGAAAACCACTGCTATGAAATAGAAGTCCCACTTCAATGCAGCTGTGAATTTGGGGCAATCCACTCCATCTCTGTGGTCTTAGTTTCCCACTCACAAAGAGAGACCAGCAAGAGAGACCAGCAAAAGTGAACTACCTAAATCCAAGAGAAACAACACAGACAGGACGGGGCATGCAATGGATGGGAAATATGGAGAGGATTGCCTCAGACACTGTGGATGCCTCCCCTCAGGATCCTGGCCTTGCAACTTTGATCAGAGCCCTCTGGCCTGGACTTTGGCCTTTGAATGGTTAAAACAATGGAAGTCTGCTTATTATCTCCTCTGGGAGATCTGGTATTGTGTGGTCACCTGGAGAATCAGTCCATGCCAGGAATAGGTCACGGCATTGCCCTTATTCAGACCATATGAAAATCACCATCCAGATACACGCAAGCCTCTGAATTTATTTTGAAATCAATATTTCCTCATGTGTTTGGTATGTTGAAAGTGATATGAAACTCCAGTTGCATGTGGCAAGTCTGTGGTGCCATGTTGAGGAAGCATACAGTGCTCTTAACTGTACATGATGTGAACAGCCTGGAGAGCACTAGCTTGCTCAGATCCATACCAACATGTGTCAGACCCAGAAAGTCAAGGTCATATGCTTTGTCTGACAGGGGGAAGCCAGTCCAAAATATGGGGGGGGGGGCGGGGGGAATAAAAGAAAGAAAAGAAAAAGGGGTGGGAAATTCCATCAAAATGGAAGAGTCATTGGTGGAGTAGGGGAAGGGGCTAGGGTGGAGGGAGGAGGACGGGACAGGGAAGACAGTGGACTGACCCTGATCCAACTCCCCTGTGCACACGTGCGAATGGACCACAGTGAGTCCCAGCATCACACCCGCCCACCAGACACAAATTTTTAAAATTATATAAGCAAATAGCAGAAATATCAGAAATATCAATAGAGGGAGGGAAACTGGGGAGAAGGTGGGGGAGGGAAATACGGGGGACTGAATTAGAAGAAATCATATTCCATGTTCTATGACTATGTCAAAGTGAGTGCTAATGCTCTACAAAACTAAAAAGAGGGGCTGGGGTTGTGGCTCAGAGGTAGAGTGTATGCCTGGCATGCGTGAAGCACTGGGTTTGACCCTCAGTACCACAAAAAATTAAAAAAATAAGATATTGTGTCCACCTATAACTAAAAAAATAAATAAAAATCAATAAATAAATTTTTTATTTATTGATTCTTTTTAAATAAAAAGAATCAATAAATAAAAAATTTAAAAAAAAACACAAGAGAATACCTTACCTTCATCACCACGGGAGTACAGTGCATCCTCCTCAGGGTAAGCACCTGTTGATAAAATCTAAATAAGGTGAAGGCAACTCATGGATATTAGGTTATGTCATAATTCATACTGAATTGTTTAGTGAACCCATGATAGCCAATAAAATAATCTTCAAAGACGATGAAAAGCAAGCAAATAACAAGATCAATATTGAGGGTGACCTTACGATGTCATATTCAGAAGGCAGGTTGTCACTTAGATGGTAAGCTGAAGTGAGACCTTTAGTTCCAATTTGCCCCACCATTCGGAGAGTTAAAGGGATGAAGTCAATGTGCATGTCTGACATGTGACCAGTTATAACAGGATTAACCTATCACTCACTCATTACACAGGGCTCCTCAAAACTTTTTCATTATTGCCCCCAAAGAGACTTTTAAAACACTTTTTTCTCACTATCTTCCTCCCACTAGACTGTAGGTACCGCGGATTCATTTTTCATCAGCACTGTGTTCCTTTGGAGGGCCACAAATCATGGTCACATCTAAGCTTTTTCACACATACCCAGCCATAGAAAAAGTTCCTGCCCCGTGGGGAGCAGCTTCTCCATTGTTGAGGATGCATGGTCTGATCTAACTCGTTCTTGTCAGCGAGTTACTTTTTTAGGGTGAACTTGTGTAGTGCTGAACTGTACGTATGCATCTGACTGGGCCCAGCCAGGGTGAGTGCCCTGCCCAAGGTCACACAGCCAAGTTGCTCCTGCCTAGCACTCTGGCTCCTCGGCAGCCAGGCTGGGCTGACTCTCTGTCAGACACATTGTTGTTTCTCGTGGTGCTATGGCTGGGGACGCATCCAGGGCCTCGCTGGGCAAGCTCTCCACCATGAAGCACATCCCAGCCCCAGCCAGGTCTGAGCATTGCAGCACCTCTGCTCTCCAACGCCAGAGTTCTGTCTTCCTGCGGGAGCCTGTGCACAGTGGCTTAGGGTGGGGCTGGCTTGGAAGGACTCCTTCCTGAGGGTCTGGTCTTAGAAGCACCCTTTTGGACAGACTTGAGAAGGGTCCGGGGAGGGGACAGAACTTCCAGCTTCCTTTCTGTTCTCAAAGAGTCACAAACTCCAGTTGAACCTTCAAGCCACTAGTCAGGGCCACCCAGCCTCCCAGAAAGCACCCCAGGGGGTCTCAGATCAAATGCTGGGGCCACATCTCCTCTCCTGTGCTGGGTCCTCAGCCTGAGTCTGCTTCCCAAACAGTCATGGCAGAGGTGTCTGATGGCAGCTGTCACCCTCCTGCACACCCTCTGTGCCCTGCATGGTCACAGGGTGTGTCTGGTGTTGAGCAGCCTCTCTATCCCTGCGGACGGACGGTCAGTGGTGGAGGAAGAACGGCAGGCCCATGAGCACCTCGTTGCTGCTCTCCCGCAGGGAGACTGAAGGGAACTGAAGAGGAGTGTGATGTGCGGCGTTTCGTTTCTTAGGCCCTGAAGATTGTGCTGTTCAGATGCATCTGTTTAATTTAAAGTCTGTTGCACTTAGTGTGTTTAAAAAGTACGACTCTTAGTGTGACCCATTCTAAGGCTTCCGCAGAGGGATGTCCTTATCTCTGCCTCTGAGGAAGATGTTAGGATTTTTTAAATGTGTATGTCTTCACCGTGGACCACAGTCCTGCTGCAGGCAAAGCTAAAGGCCCATCTGGCTCCGGTATGCGGTGGGGTGGAGCAAGGAGTGGGGCAAAGAGGCAACAGATCCCACCTCCAGGTGTCCCAGCCTGTGGGGATTTAACCTATGTCACAGGCCGGCACCGACGTCCAGCATGTCCTGAGCACAGTCCGGTGCCTGCTGACACTCCCAGCCTGAGGCTGCAGAGCCACTCTCACAGGTTCATCCTGCGCACATTTTGGTATTCACATTTATTACTCTGGCCCTTCTTAAACATACCATTTTCTTCAAGAAAAGAAAAGCCTCGCACCTCTGAAATTCCAAACGGTTTGCATGATGTTAACTTTTGCAAAGCCTGTGTTAGAAAAGCAAGTGGTGGCACAGGGAACCTTGGTCTTCAAACCTCCCAAGGTAACAATGACAATGAGCTTGCTATGGCTCCACTGATCCATGCTCCCTAAAGATTGTGACATCCTGCTGTGGAAACCAAGCCCAACTGATGGATCCAACCATTCCCCTGAAAAGCACATCCAAAACCATTGGCTCCTGGTCACAGTTCCTACGGGAAAAGCGGTCAGTTCTGGTCATGGCTCAGGGGCCAATCAGCAGTGGCCCGAGGAAAAGACCATGAGGTGATTATGCTGCTGACAGAGCAAATCATGAGAGTTCCCTCCTTTACGCTTTTTCTTCTCCACAACACGACCATTGCATACAGTTCTCTGGGTATCTCACTTGCTTGGGGATGCTGCCAAAGGGTCCTTCCCAGCAGCCCATCAGGGATTCTCCATTATCACCAGGACAGGGCACCCAGGCTCCTGCTCTAGGCTGGTGCCCTCTCTGCTGGTCTGGGGACTTTCTATGCTCGGGGCTCTACATTTTGAGCTGATTTAACAACAGCTTTATCACTTCCCAGCAAGGTCCTCTTCCTGATCCTATGACTCTGAGCATAGATTCACAAATAACCACTCTCAAACAAATCTGTACTATATATATATATATATATATATATATATATATATATATATATATATATGTTTTCAATCTTCTTCTTCAGAAGTGGGTACATTCTAGCAAAAGCAAAAAGTAATGCAGGAGCCTGGCCCAGTGGTGCAGCCTGGCCCAGTGGTGCAGTTCAGCTCCTGGGAGGCTGAGGCAGGAGGGTCACTTGAGCCCAGGAGTTCAAGGTCAGCATGGGCAACATAGGTCCCATCTGAAAAGGAAACAAACAGAAGCCACACAGAAGGTGAGCCTATGGGGAAGACCTCCTCAGCAGGCAGCAGTCGTCCACAGGACACCCCTGGATGGGCCATGTGCAGAGTCCAGTATTTATACCTAAGACATCAGGAGAGGAGAGTTCACCGCAAATGGATTCCAAACTGCTGGTCTCATTCCGGCTGTTTACACCACACTGGTGGAACCAGTTGGGAAAACAGAACATTGAAACAACTTGAATGTCAAGAAGGGGCCAAATTACAGCTGGCCCTTGGTTTTATCCTTTCTTATTTATATAACAAAATCAAATAGCTACTGAAGTGAATGTATTAACTACTTGTTCTACTAATGTGTAATGAATGACCTTGACATTTTTCAGTCACTATCAACAAAGCTGCTTATAGGAAAACACCTGCTCCTCTTAGCCTCTTCCGTTGTTTGCTCGATCCAAATATTCCCTGGGACTGAAAGGCATTAAGTGAGAGAGAGAAAACTGCAAAACCTCAACGTGACCCAGGGTCCTAGTGTGTGTTCCTTTTTTGGTACGGGCTGGTGTGTGTTCTTGGTGCCAAGGCCCATGTTTTGCCTAAGCAGGCAATGAGTGCTATATCATTTCCAACTGCCCAACATCTGTGAAGAAGTCAAGTTCTTCAGTTAAAATGAAAATCTGACCATCTCTTGAGAGACATTCAAATCCTACATATCACTGTGGCCGCCCACGCCAGGCAACCAGGATGAGCATACCCTAACCCTAACCCTAACCCTAACCAGAAAGAACAACAGGTTCAGAAAGAGGGAGCCAGGCAAGATTCACTGGAAACACACCCGTGGCTCCAGGGCATCATTCCCAGGGTCTTCTTGAGCCCACACAGGGATGCTGATGTTCACGGTCAGCAAACAGTGGTGACACTGACTCTCAGGACACTCTGTAAGCAAGCAGCCGGTATGTGTGGTATGTGTTATAATTCCCCATGTTAATGATGGAAAGAGGAATGATGGTAATACTTACCATCACACCAAAACACCCGTGACGAGGTGGGGTGGGGGCGCTGGGAAAGTGGAAACTGTCAAGTGCATCCTCTTGTATTTTACTATCATAATGAAGTCAAGATCCAACTAGTTTTGAAAGTCTAATGCCTAAGGAGTTGAATTATTGCTTTGTTCAAAGGGGCAGAAAACTGTCTTAGAAAGTCAGGCATTCATGTAACTTTAGGGAAAACCCTAGCAGGGCTGAGTCAAACAATGCTCTCTACACCCATCTCATGCCTGCTCTTTGTCCCAGGAGAAGAGGTGGACTGACATTAGCTTAGGAGCCCATTAAGCTAGCTGGGAGAAGTGAAGGTCTCCTCTGCAGAGGGATCTCCCAGGTGAAGTAGGGGCTTTGTACCAGCTCTCCAGGGAATTCAGGACTAGGGAGGAAGCTGTTTCTGCCTTGAAATCTCAAAGGCCAAAGGAAAATCACCCTAAAGGAAAAACACCCCCTCCTCAGACCACAGGACACAAATAAGATCATCCTGTTTGTGGTTATTAGATTTGTGGTGGGGGAGGATCCAGGAAGGAGAATAAGGGAGAGTTTCTCTCAGATTTCTCCTGTGTTTCAACAAGTCTTCTGCCTCCTGTGAGGGGGTGGAAAAGATAAAGGGCTCCTGCTGCGGACATCTTGTTCCTCACAGGTCAGGGCCTGCTACAGGGCTTCTGTGCTCCCCAGAGTAGCCCAAGTGCTCACTAGCGATGGGGGCTTGCAGTGAAGGCTGCACAGGCTGCAGAGCAGTTCTGCAGATCCCAACTCCTCTCTAATCTCTCCTCTCTCTCTCTGGCACGTGTGTGTGCAAGGGCACACTCAAGGCCCAATCTTAGCAGGCCCACTTTGCCCAGCTCCCACTGCAAACCTGCAGCCTGGTGGGCCCTGGACAAAAGTATGGAGATGCTTTCCAAGTGTGAATCATACCCATGCGTTGGGCCCGAGGGTAAAGGGCCTACTTCCTCACTCGCAGAAGGGATGTAGTCCCAAGGCTGTAAGCCCCTCGTGGGAGTGGTAGGGAGGAAGCGCAAATGGAGCGGACAGCTGGGCAGGAGGGAAAGGAGGAGGGAAGGAGGGGAGGTGGAGGGAGAGGGGCAGGTAAAGACGGGGCGGGGGGGGGGAGGAAGGGGCTCAGGAGGGAAAGGATGGGGCAGAAGGAAGAAAGGGAGGAGGAGGAAAAGGAGAAGGAAAGCTAGGGGCGCGTTCAGCCAGAAAGTCCCAAGGGGCCCTGGGAGGAGGGGAGGAGGAGGGGAGGAGGAGGGGAAGAAGTGGGGAGAGAGTGGAAAGAAGAAGGGCGGCGGGAGGAGCCGGCCCGGCGGAGGCGTGGCCAGAGCCCGCCCTCGCCCCGCCCCGGCCCCGCCCCCGAGGCCCCGCCCCGGCCCCGCCCCGCCGTAGCCGCCCTGCCGGTGGCGCTGGGGAAATATGAAGAGGCGCGGCGGCGGCGGCGGCCACTGCGGCTCGGGGCGGCGCGCGCGGCGGCCGGGGCGGGACGCGGGGCCGGGCGCGCGGAGGCCGGGGCGGGACGCGGGGAGGCCGCGGCGCGGACGCAGGCCGGGCGCCCACCGGGGCTCGCGGGGCATGGGGCGCCGAGCCCTCGCCTGAGGCCGAGGCCGGCCTGGCCGCCGAGCTAGCCCTGCACGCCCCGCGCCAGCCGGCCCCGCGGAGGGGAGCGCAGAGCGCCCGGGCGCGGACGCGCCGCGGGCTGAGGCCACGGAGCGCTGGAGATGTCCTGTCCGCGCCGCCTGCTGCTCAGCTACCTGTTCCCGGCCCTCCTGCTGCACGGTGAGTACCGCGGGGAGCCAGCTGCGCCGCGCGGTCTGCACTGCCCCTCGCGGGCCGGGGACAGCTCTGCTCCGCTGCGGCCCCAGGGTCCCTGCCCCGTGCCGGGGCTCCAGAGCTGTGTTGCTGCCTAAGTGTTCTTTCTGGAAAGGCGCAAACATCGCCCACACCGACGCTTTTATCTCCAGAATCTATTGCTTCGCGTCCGAAGGAATACTTTTATCCACTCTGTTGGCTTTTCGGACTGGAGACTGTCACGAAATCGCAGGCTTCGCGATCCTGTTTCCAAAGTGTCAGCGCGTAGGGGCTCTTAGTGCGGTCCAAGCCCTTACTGAAAAGAGAAACCATGATCGCTTAAGGGCAGTACACCTCGCGGTGTCCGTGTGCGGTCCAGGACCTGTGTTTGTGGTCTGCGTGCACTCTGGGCTCTCTCTGGGAAGGTGGGGTGCGGTGGCCTCAGCTGGCCCTCTGGGTGCAGTTCAAGGGCTTCTGGTAGCTAGGATTTAACCTGAAACACAGTTTACTAAGGTTCCTGGGACCTGATGCCCTGCTTCTCTCACTGGATGTGTTCTGTTTGTGCTTCCCGTGCCACATTTTCTCTGGAGTGTCAGCCTTTGAATAGAGTTCCAGAAATCGCACTGAGCAATATAACAAATGCATTGGTGTGAAGAAGGTAGGTTTTGTGCAGGTCATTGTTGATATTTGTAGTGGCCATTGCAGAACACAGTGTGCCAGAAAGTGTCCTAAGCAACTGTCCCTAACAGCCAGACACCTGACATCTCAAGAGTGACTTCAGGACTGTCCTTACCCTGAACCCACCACAGTCACCCCAGAACTCGCAGCTGCCTCTGGCTTTACAATGCCTTGGAGTCAGCACTGAAAAACTGGGCTGTCGACCCCGGAGGATCAAGGAAAGGGAAGAGAGTTTAACCCACAAGCTGCTGTGTCTTTCTTTCTTTGTAGTCTTGCCACCAGTGGGAGGCTCCTGTAGCTCCCAGGCCCAGCGAACATGTCTGGTTGGGCCAGACCTGCTGATTGCCAAGGTGTGCTCTGAGCCCCAGCCATCCCCACGCTCTCAGAGTCAGGGTGGAAGCTGGCAGTTCAGAGCAGAAGAGAGAAGGTGTAATTACAGGGTTGGGCTCCTAGGCCCATCTGCTTAGAATTACAGAGCAGTTTTAATCTTTGGCTGAAACATGAAACAAATCAGAGCCAATGAGCAGATCAAACAGCAGCTGCCACACACACAAGAAAAAAGAGAGACGAAACAGGCAAAATTGGCCCCTTTGAAAGACTTGTAGTATCTGTGGAGAAGAAGGTCATGCAAATGAAAATTCAATTCAAATAAGAGAAATTACTTCAAAATTTGGCATGTACAGAATTCTTTGCAGACAAGCATTGCCTTTTGAACTGCAAAAGAGATCTGAGAGGTGCAGCTCGGTTTCCTCTAAAGAGTTCTTCCCTCCTTGGAAAGGTGGGGGTTGTCTATACACTCCTCCCCCTAGGCCAACCTGGGATGCAGTAGCTGGCAGACATCAAGAGCCCAAGCATGTCCATATGTCCTCTGGTCTAGGATAGCCCCAATTCTCTTGACTTTGAGTTGTGGTGGTTCCTTGGAGTCTGGGTCAGCCTGCCTTGGTGGTGCTGGGAGGGGTCATAGTGGAGCGGGGCAACTGGAAGACTCAGTCTGTGGAGTCTGTGTGTATGCGGAGGGGAAGAATTTAAGATAAAAAAAGGAGGTTTGCAAGTTTAATTGGATGATATGGGTTAACCTACCAAAAGCGTCTACAATTTCAAAATAAATTTGCAGTGACAAAATTCTCCAGGAGCTTTGGAGATCAATGCAAGAAGTAAACAGAGGGGATAGTCGTTCAATTTATAAATCCTCAGAAAGGTTTATCTTAATTGGTTAGGATGATGACAAGCACCAGGAAAAAAAAAAAATGGATATAGCCTCCTCCCAATTTTTGCTTGATGGAAGTAGTTTTAACAGAAAAAGGGTATTGATCCACCTGACCCCAGGAATGTTTTCGTGGAGCATGTCCTCCTGCTCAACAGAGGGTTTCACAGGAATTTGAGACTTCTGTAGAAGCAAGCTCAATCATTTGTGTCAGTAGACATGTGTCTGTGTGAGGGAAGTCCTGAAATCTTCTTAGAGTGACTTAATGACTTTTTCCTGATAAGTAGGCATTTGATTTCTGGAACCATGTGATACCATTTTTCTTTTTATGATAATAACTTTGTTGATGGAAGCAAATGTTCAATGTTTCTAAATGCACTTGTGACAAACTTTAATACATTTATCTTCACACACACACACAGAGGGTTGCACTGACAAGTCATGTCAATGAGATGGAAAAGCACACAGAGCCAGGTGAGGACACAGGTGATACCGTCATGTGTGTGGCATCCAGCCTTTGTTCAGGTTCTTGGCCACATCATTTCAATTCATTGCGAGTCATAAATCACCCCTAAGTTCTGTTGGTGAGTAAATTAGTCTCTGGCAGGACTTGAGCCTAGTGTTTATTTTTGTTCTTTTTTAAAACTGTAAATGTCGGGCAAGACCCAGGTTCAAAATGTGTTGGCATCAAAGTACACATGTCACCTTTGCTCTCCTCTTCTTTGGATTCTGAAAACAATTGCATTTCTTAATCCAAATAAAACCCGTTGAGTGTCATGAAAGCATGCAGCTGGGAAATATCCATTATCACTGTTTTCTTTGCTTAGAGGAAAGCTGCGGATGTTCAGATGTCCAGTTCTAAAAGTCAATCAGCCCCAGAAAGGCAGATTAGCAGGAGGCATCCAGAGTGAGTGAGTAAGTGGTGTTTGAATGCCCAGTGAGGCGCCTCCTCTTGGTTTGGGGGGACCTGACGCTGGGCCAGATGTGGAGCATGTCCTGCAGTGTATGACTTTGAAAGGGGACACTGACCTTGGGGAGGTGGAGACTTCTCTAACAATTCCTCTTCACTCGGGCTTATGCTGTCTAGACTTAAAGACTGAGTGGGTGACCATCAGAATGAGAGGAAACTTTTAAATGGCACAAAAGTAGAAATCTTTGAAACTCCATTTTCTTGAAGATAGTTTTTGTACCAAGAAAGACTTCCCCATACCCTTTGCCATCTTTTTCATTAAAAGAAAAGGAAATCTCGGAAAGGAACCTGACTCATTTGTGCACAAAGGGCCCAAGGCCTCGGGCCCTTGCTGGATATTCTCTTGTTAAAAGAATGGACTTGCTTCAGACACGGCTCAGGTGGCTCGGGAGCTTACAGTCACCTGCCCTCTTGTCCCCCTCAGAAGAGAAGAGGTCTAGAGAGGTGGGAGCAGTGGCCGTAGTTACCTGCTGTTGAGGGGTGTCTCATGACAACTTGATGCAGTGGGTCAAAGTGAAGAGTAGAACAGTCTGCTGGCGATAGCCTGGGCGCAGGGTGCCCGGTGCCAGCCGCAGGGCGGGTCTGCAGCAGGCTCCATGCCTGCAGCCGAGGGCCTTACCAGGGACCCTGGGGAGGCCGTGTGGCCAGGGCTCCTGTGCGTCCCTCTCAGTCAAGACGTCTGTGGACTGCTCATTGGGCCCTTCGTTCACTTCGAGTAGATCCTTCTGGAAAGGGAGTGAGAGACAGGTTCTAGGTCAAGGGGCATGTGGTGTCCCACCAGTGTCAGGAAGGGCGTTTTGATCATTCCGCTGGCCCCTCGTTCCACACTCACTTGTGAAGACCTGCTAGGTGACCATGCCAGTGTCACCGCTGCCAGGGTGGAAACTGGGAGGGGTGTCCCCTCCCCAAGGGCTCCTGCACACACCCAGGGTTAGGAAGAAATGCCCACTGCAGAGCCCCAGCGCCAGAGGACAGCCCCCCGGGCCACTCTACAGGCTAAGGATCCCACACACGCCTCACCCCCCCCAGACACACACACACACACACATCTCGTACACACACCCATACACCACACACACACATGTCCTAAGCCACATACACACCCTACGCCACACACACACACAGACACCCATACACCACACATATACACACCCTACGCCACACACACACACACACACACCCTATGCCACACACACACACATCTCGTACACACATCCATACATATCCTAAGCCACATACACACACATACCCTATACACACACCCATACACCACACATACACACACCCTATGCCACACACACACACACACGCACACCTCATACAACACACGTACACCCTACGCCACATACACACACACAACCTATGCCACACAAACACACCCTATGCCACACACACACACACACACCCATACACCACACACACACACACCCTACACCACACACACCCAAAGCCACACACACACACACACAAACACACCCTATGCCACACACACACACATCCATATACCACACACACACCCAAAGCCACACACACACACACACCTTATGCCACACACACACACCCATACATTACACACCCTCATACACTACCCATACACTTATAACACACACACACCCCACACCCCATACACCACCCACACACATATACCACACTTACACATACACCATTCACACATGCCATGCACCACCCCCCCACATACACCACACATACACCACACACACACACAGACCCCATACACACACCCCATACACGCCCCCACACGCACTCCCTGTACACACACTCAGCTTTACAGTCTCTGGTTCGACCCCAGTGCCTAGCCCAGGGACCTTGGCATTGAAAATGATGTCACTGGAAAGTAACTCATCCACTGAAGTTAAATGGAGCCAGGCTTGAAGCTTTGACTTTATTATTTCTCCTAAAAGGAGACCATATTTAGTATGAAGGTGTACAGTTGGTAAAAGCAGTTCTCTTAGCTTTTTATTGCAGAAAAAAAATGGAAATGAATATAAGACCTTGGTAAGCACCCACCACACTCAATTGCAGTAGAACCAGCGTGTCTGCACCCACGTCCATTGTGTAGCAGGGGACAGCCCTGGAGCTTGCCCGCCAGGACCCACTTCAAAGCACAGCTTCACGGGGAGGGTGCCTGTTAAATGGCCGGCAAGTTCAAGGCCACATAACTACCTGCACTTCATCTCATCAGCTGCCCTCTACATGTCGGCCAGTTCTGACTTGAGGTGCGCCCGTCACTGCATGGCCCAGGTTTGCAGGCAGACCAGTGAAGGAGGGAACCTGCAGAGCGAATGGGAAGAGAGCCGTTCAACCTCTGCCCATGCAGACACCCAGCACCCATCTGTCATCCCAGCTACCTGCCGTCCCAGGCAGGAAGCAGCAGGCTCGAGGCCAGCCTCCACAACATAGCCAGACCCTGTCTCAAAGTAAAAACTACAACGGGCTGGGGTGTAGCCCAGTGGTAGAACACCCCTGGGGGCCATCTCCAGTGTCCCCCAGCATACACTTTAACCCACAGACAGCCATCAGTATTTGGACTAATGTGATCTTCTGTTCTGTTAACATGGGTTTTTCTAAAGTATTAGAGTACATACAGAGAGCCCATCCTGACCTAGATCCAGTTCAGCCCACGTGTGCTTAAGAATTGTTGCTCCCTCCCAACAAGGTTTAGGTTCTGTACATGTGAAGTCTCCCCGCCAGTCCTGACAGCAGGGGAGTGTCAGGGCCACCTGAAGAGGAGCTGTGCACCCCCCTCTAATCCTGAGTACAGAGGTCCTGGACTATCCTGCACCTGCAAAGCTAGTGGACTTCACCTCTGCTCGGATAGGAAAGGTGCAGCTCTGGGAATGGGCGTCACCCGATGGGGTGAGTGACACCCACCTGTTTGTTGTAATCCTACCATTCTGCCCTTTTTGACTAGAATGTTCCATGGATTAGCTCCCCCCAGGGGAGAATCTGTGGAATTTTCATTTCCTGTTAAGGGTGGTCCTTGCCTAACAGAGACCCCAGCACACAGTAGGCACCTGCAGTGTTGAAGGAAGGCAGGTTGAGCTTCTGAAGGCGGCAGGCACTGCCCCTCCCGCCCCCACTTTCTTGGAAGGTCCTGCCTGATCTCTCCGTGCCTGGTCTGCTCTCTGAGTGCACCTAGCACCATGTGGTGACTGCAGCAGAACTACCTTCCTCCCTGGAACACTCTGTGTGCGGGATTTGGTGAATTCAAGGGGCCTAAACTGCTTGGTCACTTTTACTTTGGGGCAGTGCTGGGGATTGGACCCCAGGCCTCACCTAGGCCTGCACTCTACTCTGAGCTACACCCAGCCCCACGTGGACTTCCACTTAGGCAGGCAGCCCTGCGTGGACGGCCAACCTTCTGCTGCCTTTCATTTAGGAAAATCTGTTTCCTATTTGATGTTGTGGGAATTTTCGTTCTCTGAACAGGAGACAACCGAGACTGTGAGGGTCAACAAGGTCTTTGCATTGTCCTTGGGGAATACCATCGTGGGGTGGCACCTTCCAGGGGAGTAAATCCCCAGTGCACACACATGGATAGCCTGCAGAGCTCCTGGATTTCGTGGAATGTTTTGGAAGTGGTAATCTATAAAACTGTGCCCTGGAGCCGGAAGGACTTAATTCGTTTTCAACAGGTGAAGTTTCCTTCCAGAATCTACTTACTTCTCCCATATTCTCCTGGCCATAATTCCATCTGGGTTCCGTCCAGGCCTTGCAGCGACAGAATGGCCCCGCTGGGCACGGAGCCTGGGGCTGCCTGAGCGCTGGTGCCCTGGACTGTTGGGGTCCCATGTGCCTGGGTGGTAACAGCCTTCGACCACACGAGATGGTGCTGCCTGAAGAGAGCTGTCACGTGTTGCTTGAACATGAGTTATTATCCTTGTTATTGCAATTTTTAGTTTATATAGAAAATAGAAAGGCACATAGCAGTTGGCCCACCCAGGCCACCTTGAAGACTGACCTCTGACTGCTGCTTTCTGACTGACAGTTGATCCTTTGAGGTGCTATTTTCCTAAATTCACCCCCAGGAGAATCTGAGTTGATGGGCACACGGTGCTTATCTGCTCAAGTGGCCAGAATATCTAGAATTCTCTTTTAACCAGGAGGTGGATGGTCTTCCTGTGTCGTGAATGAGGCTGGGGGGCCTCTGTGGCCCAAACAGGGCTGCAACATGCTTCTTGTAATGAACTGTCCCACCTCAGTGTCCTCTGGCACTGCAGAAGCAGATCATCAGAAGAGCCAACGGCAGCTGCATGCGACGTACAGCGGTCCACATTTCAACAACCAGATATGTGATTATTGACAACAGTACACAAGTAATCCAATTAAGGAGAGGGTTTTTTAATTACTGTAGGTGATAAGCACATTTACTACTAGGAATGACAGGTGTCCCAGGCAGGAATGGTCATCATTGTCAGCTGCGGTTGTTTTGTTCTGCCTTGCAAATCACCAGGATGATGGATGTGTGCCACTTAAGATTTGTTAACGTAGGAAGCAGAAGGACTTTCAAAAGTTCCTTTTCAAGAGTAGTGCTGAACCTGCCCGCCTGCTTCCTCCCCTCCTCGGGCCCTCCCTCTTCTTTCACCCCCAGTTTGCAGAAAATGGTCAGCGCCTCTTCAAGACCACATAAAGGGTGGGATGCCATTTGCTGAAAGTCGTCATATTTCTCATTTACTTGTGCAGAAAGGATACCAGACTGAGCTGGTGCAGTAGGCTCCTCGTGGTCTTCCTGCTTCTGATCTGCTTGTCCCTAATCCCACCAAAAAAAAAAAAAAAAAGTAGTCTTTCCAAAACGTCAGTGGCATTCTCCTCCTGCCCTTACAGTGATGAAAGCTGTGGGGTGCCTCTTCAGCTTCCCAGAAGAGCCTCCCTCCGCACGTACATCCTGCTTGACCATGGCTGCCTGCCCTCGGCCCACGGGCATCTCCGTCCCTGAGCCTGGTTCTCCCTGTTGGAGGTGGTGTCCTCTGCCCGGACAGCCCTTCCTTCATCCGGGCAGAGATGTCCTCCATAACCCGCAGGGAGATGCAGGGCCTGCTTCCTTCACAAGCCCCTCTGGGGCCTGGACCCTCACCCAGCCCAACCTCCGGGCTATAATGTCTGCAGCTGCCTGCTGTGTGGGGAGCAGTACCCTGACCTGCGGGCCTCCTGACTGTGGGAGTGAACGGCTGGGCTTACACCTCCAGGGGATGCGGGAACACAGGCCCCTGGTGGACCAGAAGTCTCAGGTGGTGTCCCTGGAGGGGGCACCAGGGCTGCTCTCAGAGGAAGCCTCGGGTGTCAGGACGCTGCTGTGACGCTTGCTCCTCTGCTCCTGCACTCGTCCTGCCCCATGGTCTCCTACACTTCTCATGACCTCGCCTCACTAGCCTTCCTGCCTTGTGCTCTCTTCTCGCACACTCTGCCTGTCTCCAGGGGATCTCCTCTGGCACTCTTTCACCATGACGCTGTGACGCTGTGACGCAGGATGCAGTGCAGCCTAGGGGCCTTGCCAGAGCTGAGCAGAGGCTGTGGCCACCCGCTGTTCCTCCAAAGCTGGGATCAATCAACCTCCTTTTGAAAAACAAGTTATCAAGCCTCAGATGTTTTGTCAGAGCAGTAGAAAACAGACCAGTGTGAACACCTGCCCCACACTGAATACTGCCCTAGAGCGTGAGCCTGTCACAGCGTCCTTGGTGAGCTGTGACAGCTGTGGGTGTCTCCCTACCTGGCTGCTCACTGAGGCTCCCACTGTACTGACTGCCTCAGGGGCCCCTCAGCCTGGCCCACTCTCAGTTGCTTGGGTATTAGTTGGCAGAAACCCGAACCAGTTGAACGCTTCTTCCCTGCTCTCCAATGATTAGCAGATTGGGCTTTGTTTCCTCAACCACTGGTTGAAAGGAGGCTGCCTTCCCTGTGTGACTCCAGCCTCAGGAACAACCTGTATATATGCTCACTGCCTCTTTTCTGCCTCTAGGGTCCCCGTTTTCCTCTCAGGACCCCTCCTTCGTCATCTCTACCCTTTTCAACATCTATGTCAGAGAGACTTTGAGAACCTCAAGTTCCAAGAGCTTGCCTTTATTCCTCTCTGTGCCTGTGGTCCCTAAAATAGACACAGTAAGAGTTGATGGGCATTCGTTCAGCCAGCAGAACGGACCGGCCCCAGGTCTGGCACTCGGGGTCCCGCCCCTTCTGCTCCAGGGCCACGGGTGCTTGGTGAACGCACCTGAGAGCTAGCTGCTTGTCTGTCTTCCCAGCTCAGAGTAAGGCTGACCCTGGGCAACTTTCACCATTATTTTAACTGCCTTCTAGTTAGGAGGGACCTTTTGAGGTTGGCCTAAGAGCCTTGTCACTAACATTGATGGAAATGACACCGCTGTGCTCAGGAGAAGCCGGCTCTGGCAGGTGGGTGACACCCCTGCTCATGAGAGACTCGGATACCAGCGCCTGGAGGGTTCAGGTGTTGGCGGCTGCTGTGCTGACAGGGGGTGGCCGGGGGCAGGACGCCCTTGTTTCCTGCTTCGAGTTCTTTATGGTGGGATTGCAGTGGCCAGGAGGGTGGCCCGCCTTTGCCTGTGGAAACTGGACTCAGACATACCTTTGGGCACTGGCACTTCCTTCCCATGTGCCTTTGGGCTCCATACCTCTAGTCTGATGGCAGATAGGCTGGTTCTGAGAATCAGGAGCACACCACTGAGTCTGCGTGTGTAGTGCCCCCCCTCACCCATGGCTCCTGCTCCCGCCCCGACCACCAGGCCCGTAGTAGAGCATGGTGCCTGTCAGACATCAGTGAAGCCACATTCCATCTCGGCCAGAGCGGCCGGGAGGCATATACTCTCCTACAGCTCCTTCAGTGACTTAGAATTGAGGGTGCCCAGGAAAGCCAGGCTGTGCTTACACTCCACTGCCCAGACGCCAAGGGCAAGCAGTGGCCATGGAGCTGCGTGAGAAATCCCCACGTCTCCCTGAATAGATCAAAGGAATGTCAGAGCCACCCCCGGCTGCTGCAGTGACTCACTGCTTCCCAGAACTACTGTTAAAGCCTCGTGTCATCGTTTAAATGCAATTGTTTTTTTCTCTGGTAACAAAATACTGATGCATCTTAACCATCATTGAAATCGAGGGTTCAGTGAAACCCTCCCTGTGGCAGGTCCAGTTTCCCCGCCTCCGAGCGGCCCCTCCACTGCACCCGTCTTGTTATCTCCATGGAAAACACTTGCAGGTGGCGGAGTTTACCACCACATTTAGAACACAGCCTGGCTGTGGTCACTGATGGCACCTTTACTGAATGCTTGGGTCCTGTTTCAAGTAGATCCTTCTCCGACTCCCAGTGCCTTGTGCGTTTAGCTAAAACCTATCTGAAACTCCTCACAGCGTAATCGATCCCACGTGGACCCTCCAACAGCAGGCCGTGTTGCCTTTTGTTCCTTGAACAGGGACATTCAGAAAAGCTTTACTGTCATCAAGAGAATCGCAACCATGGGACTTGGGGAGGTCCTATGAACAGCGTATCTCCGCAACAGATTGAAACCAAATAAGAGGACAGTGTGGTGTGGACAGATGGGGGTTGAAGACCAGACAGTGAAGAGCACTCAGTCAGAGGACGCTGACACTGGTGTCCATGATAGGAGGGCCAGTCGTTCACCAGATTCATCCCTTGCTGACTGCCCCAGAGCCAGAGCTGACCACTGAAGGGCACCGTCATCAGACCTGGGGGAGCAGGTCAAAATGCACATACTTTGTAAACAGCCTGGCTGTAAACAGAAGGAGAAAAATGGCTGGGAAAGGCAACCTGCCTCCTCCCATGGCCTGGGGAGGGATGGTGAGGGCCGCGGGGACACACCAGGAGTGCCCCTCCAGTAGGAGGACCCTCCAACATAGTAACGAGGTCACCAGACAGAGATCTCCTGTTTCTGCAGTTTCCCTCATTCCAGCTCAAGCCAGAGGCAGTGGACTGGGCCAGACAGAGCCAGCGGGGAGACTGCATTAACCTGAGCTACTTAACCCTAACCCTAGCAGCATCAACCTAACCCTAACACCCTAACCCTAAAACAAATACCCTAATCCTAACTGCATAATCCTAATACCCTGACCCTGAAACTCTAACCCTCACCCTAACACTGACCCCCTAACCCTAACACCCCAACCCTAAAACAAATACCCTAATCCTAAAACAAATACCCTAACCCTAACTGCATAATCCTAATACCCTGACCCTGAAACCCTAACACTAACCCTAACTCTAACAACACTAACAACCTAACCCTATCCCCCTAACCCTAACCCAAACACCCCAAGCCTAATACAAATACCCTAACCCTAACCCTAACACCCTAACTCTAATCCTAACCCTACCTCCCTAACCCTAACCCCCTAGCCCTAACCCTAACCCCCTAACCCCAACTCCAACCCAGTCATCTGTGTCTGGGATTGCTGGTCACGGTTTACCTGGTGGAGATGCCAGGAGGTGCCATGCCTCCTTGCCATGGGCTCAGGTGAGGTGCCAAAGCAGCTGGAATCCTGCTCCTTCCCAAACCAGCACTCACCTGCAGGAAAACCCAGGTCACACATGGGGACGCTGCCGTCTCGCAGCCAGGACTATCCATCAAACAGTAGCTTCATCTTTGAGTTTTTCGACCACATGAGAGCAGATACCTGGATATGACAGAAATCTAGAAATTTCAGATATCTGGATGTCACCTGCCTGCAGGCCTGAGTATGTCCTGGTAGATTTTCTTCATGTGGCTGTAAGTCACTGTACTCTGGGTCTCACTTGTGATTTCAGATGGCCCTCGTGAGCCATGGTCTCCATGAGGTCATTCAGGGGTTGGATGAAATCGAAGGATCGCCTCCTCAGGAGCAGTGATCTGATGGGTTGTTTGACTTTATGTAGATTCTGTTGTATTTTCACACATTTGTCTAGCCTGTGTCTCTTTCTGTTGACATGGTGTCAAATACATGGCAGGTCCTCCCTAAGACCCATCAATTTGTTGGTCCCTTCAGGAGAGAATCTCAAGGGGGACTGGGCTCTCAGCGATGCCCCATTTGTCCCCATTGCTTTCCTCTGGATGTCAGCTGGTGGTGACTTTGCATGGGTAGATGGTGGCCAACCTAAAATACCGTTGTGAAGATAAACTTATTCCTAGTCGTGCTTTACTCTCCAGAAACAAAATTGTTATCTTCTCGTGATTATCTTGATTACAAAGACTGTGTGGACTGTTCAGTTTTTCCGAGACTGGGTTCTTGTGGAGCTCCGTCTTGGAGGCTGATAGCCCAGTTGGCACAGGACTGGTTCTCCTCTGGGCCCCGTGGCTGTGTCACAGGGCAGTCGGCACGCTGGCAGGAGCACTGGTGAGAGGCGGAGGTCCCATGGCAAGTCAGGAAGTATGAGAGGCTGGGGAGTGGCCAGGCACATTCTTTTATGACAGCCCCCTTGCGACCGCCATCCAGGGTCCCACTGACTGCACTCATCTCCTGAGGGCAGCACCCTGTGGCCTAAATGTCTGTCCTGGGCCCCGTCTCCTGAAGCTCCCTCCACCTCTCAGCAACACCCCACTGGAAGCCAAGCTTTTGACTCGCAAGCCCTTGGGGACACACTGCACTCAGATCAGAGCAAGGACCTCCACCCAGAGGCGGAGAGAGCTAGAAAATGCACGTGCTGGTGTGAGCAGATGGGGCCACCAAGGGAAGAGATTCTCTGCTGGAAGTTCCAGAGCTGTTCCCCGGCCCCTGGTCCTTCCATCTCCCAGGCTACGTTTCTACCGAGACTGGTGTCCTAGCTCTCTCCTTCCTCATCCACAGGTGGCCTGGCACACGTGTCCACCCTTCCCAGTGACCCCTTTCTCACGTTTTCCTTCAACCCCGTCTCCTCCCCTGGTGGCTCTGGGACATGTCCATGGCTGTCCTCCACAGCTGTGGTCACTCCCTTGCCTGCACCACACAGGTGCTCCCACAGGTGCCTGCCTTAGTCACCGTTCATAGATGCACGGATTCAAACTCCTGTTTTGCTGGTACCTAGCCAGGTGACCTCAAGCAAAAGCAAGCCCTTGTCCCCATGGACCTCAGTTTTGCCACCTGGGAAGTGGCTCCCAGGGACACTTCCCCTTGGAGGCTGGGTCCTGTGGGAGCCAGCAGAGTGGCACACGACAGAGGAAGCCTATGGCTGCCACTCTCAGCCACTGCCTGCTGCAGGAGGTTGTCCCACACAGTCTTCGAATGCTCCGGGCCCTTCCCTAACTGCCCACCTTTCTTTTCCAGGGCTGGGAGAGGGTTCTGCCCTCCTTCATCCTGATGGCAGATCCCATCCTCGGTCCTTAGAGAAAAGTGCCTGGAGGGCTTTCAAGGAGTCCCAGTGTCACCACATGCTCAGACACCTCCACAATGGCGCACGGATCACTGTGCAGATGCCACCGACCATCGAGGGCCACTGGGTCTCCACAGGGTGAGAGCTCAAGGGTTGCAGGGGGAGCTGGGGAGGGACCAGAAGACCCTCCGGGCGGTTTCTCTGGTTCTTGAACTCTGTATAGCCTACAGTGTTGTGTGAGTCCTAATGAAGGACCAGGTTAGAAATGATGGTTGGTTAAGAAACAGAGCTAAGTGCTGTAGAAATCCTACGCTGGAGCAGAGATTGTATTGTGCTACTTGAACCACAGCCATGAGTGAATAGATCCTTGTGTACTGAACTCCGCGGGACCACTGTACATAAAAAGAATCCATTAGCAAGTGAAATTAAGCGTCTGTGTGTCACCAACCCTGAACATGCCTGGCAAGCTCCTGTGGCCTCTAGGTTCTAGCCATATCCTGGTAACTCAATCTGTGGCTTCAGGGCTCGCTAGAGAGCGAGGTGAGAGCTACCTCGGCCAACCAGCGCGTGATTCTGAGATTCGTTTCCATGCCGTGAGGCTGAGATTTACCCCAGTTTGAGCTCCAGCTTATCTTCGATTAGAGCTTTTAAAAACAGTCTAGAGGCAGATCTGGGATTTTTTTTCTGCCCACTAAATTGTTGAGCATTAACTAGACAAACCCTGGGATAGGATCCCTTCTCCCCGTGCACTGTTCCTGGGGTCGGATAAGTAGCCTCCAGGTCCCGTGGGGAGGGATCAAGTGCATGTCAGAGAAGAGGGAAAAGAAATGTTATACGATGTTGAAGATTCAGATTTTTTTTTTCTAAAAATGGGAGTCTCTTAAAGTAAAGGCATTATAAATTATTTGCATAAGATTCTTAATGCAAGATCATAACTTTAAAATGGCCATTTATTAGGTGCCTACCATGTGCCAAGCACTATGTTATACTTCCTGTATAAAGCAGTGCACCAAACAGACTTGGTCCCTATCTTCAGGGATTTTACAAATATATGTAAATCTATTCGAAGAAGTCCCATGGCCGAGGGGCACGGAGTATGACAGGTGGCAGGAAAACACCAGGGCCCCCACTTCAGGATCAGGGTGGGGGCCAGAAAGTCCAGCAGAGGTGAGCTGCCTGCAGAGGCTGTGGGAGGGGCTTCAGTCTGGAGGAACTAGCAAAGTCTAGGCTGGAGGCAGAGTGGGCAAGAGGACCCTGCAGCCAGCTGGGTGGAGTGAGCAGGAGAGCACCTGGAGGAGGGTGGAGCCAGCTCCAAAGGCACCTTGCACAGCAGGTCCCTTTTGGGGCATTGGTCTGTTTGAGAAGGGGTCTTTCTCTGTTGCCCAGGCTGACTGCTGCTACTGGGCTCAAGCCATCCCTCTGCTTGGAATGACAGGAGCGCCCCACGTGCCCCCATGCAGGTTTCTCACTGGAGAGAACTGGGAAGTTTTCAGCTTCGCCTTTCCTAAAGAGCACTGCAGCTGCTGAGTGGCAACCACACAGGAGCAACAGGGATCGGGGGTGATACTAAAAGACTGTCACTCACTTCTGAGTGGAGAGGGCAGAGGCTTTGGTGAGCAGAGTGACAGGCAGTGGAGAATGGGCGGGCCTGGGATGCAGTGAGGAGGAGGGCCTGGCATGCAGTGAGGAGGAGGGCCTGGGATGCAGTGGGCAGGAGGGCCTGGGATGCAGTGGGGAGGAGAGCCTGGGATGCAGTGAGGAGGAGGGCCTGGGATGCAGTGAGGAGGAGGGCCTGGCATGCAGTGAGGAGGAGGGCCTGGGATGCATTGGGCAGGAGGGCCTGGGATGCAGTAGGGAGGAGGGCCTGGGATGCATTGGGCAGGAGGGCCTGAGATGCAGTAGGGAGGAGGGCCTGGGATGCATTGGGCAGGAGGGCCTGGGATGCAGTGGGCAGGAGGGCCTGGGATGCATTGGGCAGGAGGGCCTGGGATGCAGTAGGGAGGAGGGCCTGAGATGCAGTAGGGAGGAGGGCCTGAGATGCAGTAGGGAGGAGGGCCTGGGATGCATTGGGCAGGAGGGCCTGGGATGCAGTGGGCAGGAGGGCCTGGGATGCAGTGGACAGTAGGGCCTGAGATGCAATGGGGAGGAGGGCCTGGGATGCAGAGGGCAGGAGGGCCTGGGATGCAGTGGGCAGGAGGGCCTGGGATGCAGTGGGGAGGAGAGCCTGGGATGCAGTGGGCAGGAGGGCCCGGGATGCAGTAGGGAGGAGGGCCTGGGATGCAGTGGGGAGGAGAGCCTGGGATGCAGTGGGCAGGAGGGCCTGGGATGCAGTAGGCAGGAGGGCCTGGGATGCAGTGAGGAGGAGGGCCTGGGATGCAGTGGGGAGGGATGCAGTAGGCAGGAGGGCCTGGGATACAGTGGACAGTAGGGCCTGGGATGCCGTGGGGAGGAAGCCCTGGGATTCAGTGAGGAGGAGGGCCTGGGATGCAGTGGACAGTAGGGCCTGGGATGCCGTGGGGAGGAAGGGCTGGGTTGCAGAGGGCAGGAGGGCCTGGGATGTAGTGGGCAGGAGGGCCTGGGATGTAGTGGGCAGGACGGTCTGGGATGCAGTGGGAAGGAGGGCCTGGGATGCAGTGGGCAGGAGGGCCTGGGATGCAGTGGGGAGGAGGTACTGGGATGCAGTGAGCAGGAGGGCCTGGGATGCAGTGGGGAGGAAGCCCTGGGTTGCAGAGGGCTGGAGGGACCGGGATGCAGTGGAGAGGAAGGCCTGGGATGCATTAGGGAGGAGGGCCCAGGATGCAGTGGACGAAAGCAGTGCTGACAAGACAAATCATCAAGAGGCTCTCCTCAGCCTCCGTGACCTGGGTGCTGCTCACTCTCTCCTCTCTCCTTGGAGGAGAGAGCTGGAGTGTCTCCTCACCCCTGTGGCTCCAGTGACTGGTGCCTGCAGGACCCCTGTGTCTTACATCCATAGGATGTCATTTGACACTAGTTGACAACTTTCTATTGCCACGGGTACCCCCTGATGTAGCTTTCTCTCTCTCAGGTCTCAGCTGAAGAACTAGCATGTTAGCGGTTCTGAGAAGGCCTGAGTGGCTTGATGTACCCGTGTTGTGTCAGCTCAGCCCAGAATCTCTGTTCAAGTTGTAGACAGGAGCAGGGACTGAAGGCCAGCTCTGGGAGCTGAGAATCAGGACCAGAAGCTGGGATCTCACAGAAGCTCATGGACAGGCTCTTTGGCCAGTGATTTAAGGAGTTCCTCCTGTTATTTGGCTTTTCATCACTGTGACAAATGCCTGAGAAGACAGCTCTAAGGAGGAAAAATTTATTTTGGCTCATGGTTTCAGGGTTTCAGTCCTTAGTCTGCTGGCTCCCTTGCTCTGGGCCTGAGGTAGGCAGAGCATCGGGGCGGAAGGGCACGGCCAAAGGGCACTGCTCTGCTCATGGCAGCTGGGAAGAGAAGACAGAAAGGGCTCAGGGGCAAGAAATCCCCTCTCAGGGCCTACCCAGTATCTACTCCCTTCAAGCAGGCCCTACCTCCTCCTGTTTCCACCACCTCTTGAGAGAATCCACTCAAGTTATTAACCCATCCTGTGGGTCAGAGCCCTCGTGATCCAATCACCAGAAGCCGCTGTGCACCGCTGCATTAGGGCCCAAGCAGCTTCAACACACCAGTCTCTGGGGGAGGCATCGCATACCCTGGCTCTACACCTCTGCTGCCCTGGGCTGTGCAGCCATGACACTTGGTGGCAGCTGGAACAGTGCAGAGGCCCAGAGCTGAAACCCCAGACACCTTTGCTGTGGTTGCCAGTCTGAGTGTCCTGGTCAGGACCCCAGCCTTTATCTAACGCCCCAGCAAAGGGCACTTCCTCCCTGTCAGCCCACACAAGCCAAAGGGACCCTTGTTCCTGGTGCTGTATTAGCTTCCCTTTCACTTAGTGGCCTCTTCTCCCACCCCCACCGCCCCCAGAGGGAAAATCCCTTTTGAATGGGTGGGAGGGAGGGTGAATTTTTCTACAACCAGGGACTAGGTTCCCTTTCAAGACAGTGTACATCTTGCCTCTGCCTGCACTAGACACAGTCCCTTAAATGACATTTCGTGAAGTCACCCGCTTTTGATCCAGAGAAGGGAATTCCTTTGCTAGGCCTGCTCCGCACTCTTCTTCCTTATCCAGAAGGAAATGTCCCTGTGAATTAGGCCCACAGCCAGGACTGAGGAGCCTGGGCTCCCCCGGCTTGTTCCCCAGTGAACACAGACTGGTGCAGTGCTCAGAGCAGTCCCTGGGGCCCTGCTGCCTGGATTCATGCAGTAGCTGGCCACGTGTCCTGGCCTGTACCTCCATTTCCCCAGCTGTAAAATGAGGTGATAATCATATGTAACCCCTGGCTGGTGTAAGGATTCAAAGAATTGGACCTGCAGGCCAGCAATGTAGATAACATGTTGTGTGTGCTGCTGCTGGCATGCATCTCTCCCCCTTTCCTGGGCTCCCCACCTCTCCTCCCCTGTCTCTCCCCCTGCCCTGGGCTCCCCACCTCTCCTCCCTTGTCCTTCCTGCTGCCCTGGGCTCCCCACCTCTCCTCCCCTGTCTCTCCCCCTGCCCTGGGCTCACCACCTCTCCTCTTCTCTCCTCCAGCTGCGAGGTGCGGTCGGGGCCAGAGTTCCTCACGAGGTCCTACAGGTTCTACCACAACAACACCTTTCAGGCCTACCAATTTTACTATGGCAGCAACCGGTGCACAAATCCCACCTATACCCTCATCATCCGTGGCAAGATCCGCCTGCGCCAGGCCTCCTGGATCATCCGTGGAGGCACGGAGGCCGACTACCAGCTGCACAACGTCCAGGTCATCTGCCACACGGACGCGGTGGCCGAGCAGCTCAGCCAGCTGGTGAACCGCACATGTCCAGGCTTCCTGGCCACCGGGGGCCCCTGGGTGCAGGACGTGGCCTACGACCTGTGGCGGGAGGAGAACGGCTGCGAGTGCACCAGGGCCGTGAACTTTGCCATGCACGAGCTGCAGCTCATCCGCGTGGAGAAGCAGTACCTGCACCAGAACCTGGACCACCTGGTGCAGGAGCTCTTCCTCGGGGACATCCACACAGACGCCACCCAGCGGGTGTTCTACCGGCCCTCCAGTTATCAGCCGCCCCTGCAGAATGCCAAGGTAACCCGGCTGGCCGCAGCCCTGCACCTCCTCCTACTAAGCCAAGCAGGTGGCCCTTGGTAAGGGCATGTCACAGGTGCAAAGGGACCCGTGACAGGGAGCGTTCATCTCAGGGGAGGGACAGACCAAGATGGGACTGCAGGAGAAGAGAGGAGGGCTGGTGGGTGGGAGAGGACAGCCAGACAGGAGACCTGGGGCTGCCACCCACTGGCTTTCTGTGACCTGGGGCCTAGGTATGCCTGTTTGAAGTGGTTGGCGGCGTGGGTGACGGTCCTAGAAATTTTCTGGCACTAATGTCCAACAGCGCTCTTCTGTGACTCCCAGAGCAAAGCACAAAGGAAAGGACGTCACAGCCACGCTTGGCACAGAGACCAGATGACAGCCGCCAGCCCAGCTCTGGTGGAGGGGGAGGGGCCACAGGAGGAGACAGTGAAAATGGCATTTTAGGCGTCACAGAGACCTTCCTGTTACTGCTTTGGGTGTGCACAGTGCCCTCGGGGGTGGATGCTGTTAGGACCCTCCTGGGCACAGCAGGCAGCCGAAGACGGGGATCAGGTCCCCATGATCTCCCGCTTGTGAGTTTCGGTGCTAAGACTTGAGCCTGGACCTCTTTCCTGCAGACACCCACTTCTTTCCACCTCACCATGTGAAGTGGGAAGTCACTGTGATCCGAAGGGAGGACCGAGCCGGGAGGGCAGGATACAAGGACCACTGGTGGCTCTGCTCTCTCTTCCCCAGTGACACCGCAGTAATTCTGTGGGATTCACAGGCTCAGAACGGTGGTCAGCGTGCAGCTGCCCGTGTCCAAGGCCCCAGGAGTGCATGTATGTGGCAGCAGGAGCAGGTTGAGCGGGCTTGCTGCAGTTCCTGATGTGTCCCCCGGCGGTCCCCCAGGGCTTTGGTGGAGCACTCTAGAGCAGTAGCTGCCATCACAGGCTGACTGACGTCTGGGATGGCTTATTCACCTGTGACAGTCGTCTTCCTTAGAGGTCTTGTGAGCTTGCGTGCGGCTGGCCGGGGCATCACAGAGGACCTCCTCTACCACACGATGCCCTCTGGTGCCCTTGTCTCTTTAACCTGTTATCGTGAGTTCGTGTAATGAAAGCGGCCTTGCTTACGATCGTCGCCCCATGGCGGAGGTGCTTCCACTGGGTGCTTCTCAGAGTGTGGCCTGTGTGCAAGTCCCTGCCCTCCCAGGCCTTGTGGTGCACGTGCAGGACTCACGGTGCCACCGGGCTTGTCCTGACACAGGAGCCAGTTCTGCTCGCTCTGACCTTAGGATTCCGGGGCACTGCAGAGGTGCCGTGAGAGGGCCCCTCGTGCCCTGCTCCCTCACGGCAGGTGTGGGAGTTCCCGGGAGTGCTCAGGGAGGTCTCACAGGGAGGAGCCCAGAGCTCTGCCCCTGTGGCCTGCCATCTCCAGCAAGGGCCTGGCGAGCAGGACCAGGGTGGTGCCTGGGCACGGTGGCCCTGGGCCAGGTGTTGCTGGGCCACCTGGGAAACCATGCAGTTCGTGGGCTTCAGGCACATTCTGGGACTTTGCGGTTGAAGGTGTGATCTGGAGTCACCGTGGAGCCCCCAGCCACACAGCGCCTCTCCTGGCATCTCAGCAAGTGGCTGTAGCAGGGCAAGAGGACTCTCATGCCCTCAGCTGGGCTTCTCTGAGTACAGTGCAGCCAGCCCTCTGAGAGCTCGGGCGGTAATAGGGACACTGTCAGGGATGAAAGTGGCCCCCAGGTCACCCAGGAGCCCCACCTTGGCCAGCAGCACGCCCCTCCCACTGGCTCCCCCAAGCCCTGTTGAAGACCTGCCAATGGGCAGAGCCCTCTTTGCGCCTGCTTCCTCTCCAGCGGAGTCCCTAGAGCAGCCAGACAGCCAGGACTCGGGAGAGGTGAGGCTGGGGCTGAGTAAGAGGCTGACTTGCCCTGGGGGAAGCGAGTGGTGCCCCATGCCTGACCTCAGGTGCTGCTTGCCCCCGCCCAGGTTCAGGTGGCTCTCCTCTCCAGCAAGTGCTCCTGTGGGTGCTTTGATCCCTTAGCTCTTTGTAGAACTGAAAGTGTGCAGGAGTGACCCACCCGCCCCTCTTGCCAGGCCTTGGCCCTTCACTTTCTGGAAGTACTGGTGACTCCTTAGGGAGGTCCTGCAGGTCAAGTCCACATCCCTGATCCCAGAAGCTCCAGGGGAATCCTCCTGGCCACTCCCCGGGTCCAGCTTGGGAGGACCCTTCTCTGTGTCTAGTGTCCCTCACGAAGGGGAGCTAGTGTGCCACCTCACACTGGAGGGCCTCGGAACTGGCATGGCAGTTGTGATGCTGATCTTTATAGAATCTTTATCAACAAAAATGTTGAGGAGTGTTCTGTTTTATTTTGTTTGTGATGCTGGGGCCTTGAGCTACGCCCCACAGCCCTAGAGCTGGTAGTTTTGGGTTTTTAAGCCATCGTCTGGATAAACGGGCAAGAAAGTGGACTTTGGCAATGAGAGCCGTCCCTGCCCCAGTCCTCAGCCTCAGTGGACCGGCACTGGTACTGTCTGACCTCTTGCAACCCTGCTTTGTCTTTGCTACAAGATGGTAGGAGTATCAGATCCAATGGGGTTACTCTGTGGGGTACTGTCTGGCCTCTGTCCCCAGGTGTCCATCTGTGGCTGGTGCCGGGGCGTGGATGGTGGTTGACAGGGACATCAAAGTGTCTGCCTGGCCCGACAGGAAAGCACTTCCTTCTGTCTTCTCCCTTCCCCTCTGCGGGGGCTGTTGTGGGGACATTTACCCGGATTCTTAAGAAATGGACTCCGAAGCCTCAGGCCTGATTCCCTGACTCCAGAAATATGAAGGGTGGAAAGAACTTGGGGAACTAGATGTTATCTAGGACGTACTAAGTGACCCAGTAGATAAAGAAAGCTGCAGACTAGCCCCGTGGATGCCACTTGATCAGGCCAGTGAGAGGAGAGGACAGGAGTCGGGCACAGGAACTGTGACCACCGAGAAGGGGCCAGGAGATGGGGACGGCTGGGCCTGCGTTATTTTCTCACCTTTGAGGTTTGTGCCGTGATCTCCTGTCACGCAAACACCATCACCGCACAAAATTAAAATTACAGAAAACAAAGAGCACAGCTGGGACTCCGAGGAACGAACGCAGAGGTCACGCAAGCGCTGGCGGCCTGGCGGGGAAGAGGGCCTGGCCCTGGACTAGCACGGCTGCCCGGCCAGCATGGCCAAGGCTGGTCGGCATGGCTCTGGGACCTGAAAGGGCCTTTCTTCTCCTGTGGACCCTCGCCGTGTACCTCTTGGCCCGCGGCGTGCTGCGGAGTCCTCAGGAAGTTCTCAGATCCTTCCCAGGAAAGCCACGAGGAAGAGCAGATGGACCTGGCCGTCGGGGTCTGTTTGAGTGCTGGGCCTGGCGAAGGCCCTGTGGGCACTGCTGCAGCAGGTTGTGGGGTTCCGTGGCGCCTGGCCCAGGATAGGAGGAGCCAGGGAGCGTCTCCAAAGACCCACAGCCTGCCAGGAGGGGCCGGAGCTTCCTCCTTGGAACTCTGTGCCTCCCCTACTGGCTGGTCCACAGAGACCTGGCTGAAAATTAGTTTAAATACTAAATTGAGTTCGAAACCACTAGCCTCAGCCCCTGTGGAAACACCAGGTAAAAATAGAAATGTCGAGCTGGCTTCTTGTTTTTCTAAGCCTGATGCAGCTTCGTTTGCTGTGAGACTCTGAGTCTTTTGGCAAATAAATTATGTTTGCAGAGATTCAGGTGCAGAGGGCGCTCTCGGGAGGCAACTGGCCACCCTTCATTAAGAAAAACCTCGGGGGCCTAAAATAACGCCACGGAAGACGCTGTGCTTGAATGGAGTCAGTGCCCGGCAGCCCCTGCCCCTGCAGAGCCTTCAAGACCTGCAGTGGGTGGGCGGGTGCAGGTCCATTCCTGCAGCGATAGAATCCAACGGTAATTAACAGCAAATGATTGCCAGGATCTGCAGAAACGCCAGAGCCTCAGGATCAGACTTGTAAGCAAATGAAATTGGTCTTTCTCCAAACCCCTGCACTGGCCCAACTTCGGGGTTGTAAATCAAGGGGGCTGTCTGAAAACCAGACAGCTTCCCCTATCCGTGTATCTTAAATATTCTCCCCCTGCAGACTTGCAGCCGCGGGGCTGGGCAGTGGGAGGAGAGCTCTCAGAGGCCGGGCCCCGCCCGAGAAGCTGCAGCACTGTGCTCCCTGAACCGTCCTCCTGGCTGTCCATCAGCATGGGTTTGCAAGGCCCCTCTCCTGTGGCAGAGCACAGTTGGCCCTGTGACCATCAGACACCCCTGTGGGCATCAGTTCCAGGACACCACCCAGCACACACCAAACCCGCGGGTGCTCAAATCCCTTAGGTAAAGTGGAGTAGCCTTTGCATGGACCCTACACAGTCCTCCGCATGCCCTTGATCATCTCCAGATGACAGGTCCTGTGGTGTGACTGCTAGGTAAAAGTCCTTGTACTGTACAGTTTAGGAAATCATGACAAGAAAAAGGTCTCCATGTTCAGAAGAGGTAGATTTTTGGCAATATTTTGATCCACAGTTAATTGAATCCTCAGATGTCAAACCCACAGATCCAGAGGGATGATTGTATATGATAAATACCAGTGAACCCTGCAACTTCCTGATGTTGGGGACATCAGAGGGACTTTGGGCAGGGGCTCTCTTTGGGTGTGTGCCTTCTGTGCTCCTGGTGGGGGGTGTCCTTGGGGAAGGGGAGGGTCCAGGGTCTTGTAGAAGCTCCCTGGTGCCTTCTCTTCCTGCCTGTGGGGAAGGAAAGGGGTTGCCAAGGGGACGGGAGACAGAAGAGGGGCCATGGGGTCGCACCTGAAGTAACCTTGGGGGCCAGTCCTCGTGCAGGTGAGTCATGGAGGATATGCTCCTGGAAGCAGTGCTCAGCTAGCAGCCTGCTGTGTGGGGGGAGAGGGCAGCCGGGTCAGCAGCCCTGACCACAGGGTTGCTCGGGGTTGCAGTGCCCATGGCGGCTGCGGGGACTTCCAGCTGCAGATACAGATCATCGTATCCCTTGACTCCTCTGGAGTTTTTGGCAGGCAGACAGGCAGGCAGGGTGGCTCTATGTGAGGAGCTGGACGACCAGGAAAGATTTGTTGTCAGGGACAATGCCAGGGGTAAACATTTCATCCCTTAAAAGGCAAGAACGTTGAGAGGACAGGGCGAAACCCCAAGCAGCAGGAAATCGGCCGTTTATAAAGTGTGTTAACTCCTGACTCCTCGGGTGTGAGCTGAGCCAGTGGGGACCGAGGGGGAGGAAGGGGCCAAGCCAGGGGTCCTTGGGATTCGCAGCCCCCTTAACTCTTAAAATTAATTGACTTTTATTATTTAAGTGAATGAAAATACCTAAGAGTAGAGGAAAGAATCAAGTGAAAATGAATACATTTTCTTGAGTGACCCATCTGAAAGTCAGGCTCCCGGTGACCAGCTTCTTCCTGTCCTTGTCTCCTCGCTGTCGAGTCCCGCGGGTCTGAGCAGCAAGGGGAGGCCAGATGGGCTTTTGTGGGATTGTCCACGTTTCCTAAAACAGGAAGGGCCTTGTGAGCTCACTTTCTAGATGGCAAGCTTCTCAGAAGACCCATTTCTAGAAGTATCGTGTTGCTCCTGGGGACCCCTGAAGTGTCCCTTCTGAATTCCAGTTTGCAGAGAGTGTTCAGGTGACTTTGGTTCCTCTCCGAATTCAGCAGGCGAATCGATACATGGTGTCGAAAGTGCTTCTCTGCTGCTATAACAAAATACCTGAGACAGGTGATTTTTAAGCACAGTGGTTTAGCTAGCTCCTGGTTCTGGAGATCGGGAAGTTCAGAAGCGAGGTGCTGGCACCTGGTGTGGCTCTGTTGCTCAGTCCTAATGTGGCAGGGGCATCACCCGGACAAACAGAGCACGTGTGCCCGCTGAGGCTCTCTTCATCCTAAGGCCCTTCCCCATGACTCACCTGACCCTACTGACCGCCCAAAGACCCACCTTGACACAGCATGAACATGAAGTTGGGGTCACGTTTCAAGTGTGTGGACTTTGAGGGGACGCATCCAGACTCGGGCCCAAAAGCAACAATCTGACTTCACCTTGTGCCCTAGTCACCTCCCGAGGCGGCCCCATTCCACCCATCCTCGCTCTGGAGGCCTTTCCTCCCCCTGGGGACCAGGGTTTTGATTTCAAAGGCACTCATGTTTATGGCACGTGGACAGCCAGCCCAGCAGCCTGCACTGAAAGTCACAGTCTCAGGGACACGACCCTCTTGGCCCAGCTCTTACCTCCCTCTCCTTCTGAAAGCAGAACCGTCCTGATCCCTTCCGGTGCTTGAAGTAGCCCAGGTCCAGGGCTCCTAGAGCCCCAGATCTGGAAAATGCCCTCCGTGGGGGTCAGCTCCTACGGGAATGAGTGCCACCCCACAGCTCTCTCTCCACCAGGCAGGCAGGGAGCCCTCCCTGTGTCCAGGTCTGTGTGGCCATCGTTCTGCCCACATCCCAGGAGATATGAGAGAGAACTCCAGTACAATGGAGAAGACCCTAGAAGGAGGCACACAAAGGGTCATCAACAGCAGAAAGGCCACCCAACGTGACAAACTGCAGCTGAAGACAGAGCCGTAGACACAGGCCCTTGGCCTCCGAGGCTTCTTTCTGAGAAACAGGAAGGTATTTTTGTCTATGGAACAAAACCCTGGGAGAGGAAGTTCCCATCACCTGTCCCCACTTCCCCTGGAACACAGCTTTTAGTCCAGAGATGCTGCTTCTGGAGACAGGTTGTGTCCAGCTTGCTTCTGTGGTCCATCTGCTCACAGCAGGATCCTCTCGAGCCAGTTCCTCCATTCTGGGTTGATGACGGAGATGAGTGGACCCAGAAGCAGAGGTTGTTGATGGAGAATAGGTGTTGGCAGGAAACCAGAGAGAGCCAGGAGAGTCCCCACCCGTCCTCGCCCTGGAGGCCTTTCCAGGGCTGGAGCCTTGGGAGGGACTTCTATTCTTTGAAGGACCCCAGCCTGAGAGGCAGCACAGGGCAGGAGGCGGGACTCAGCCACTTCCAAGACCCAGTGGGCATCCCAAGGCTTTTGGCTTATCTGGTCCCTTCTTTTCCCTGTGCCTTGTTGCCTTGGCTGGAAGATGTCCCCTGGTCTCTGTGGGAGCCTGGGACTCTTAAAGACAGCATGCATTGGAGCCCCCTGGATCCAGGGTCCTCACTGCAAAGTGCATTCATGTGACCAGGGAGTAGGCAGGATCAGGCCAGCAGAAGAGGCAGACTCCACCCTGCCTGATAACAGCACTCACCTAGAGGGTGGAAGGTATGGGTTTTGTTTTTAGAATAAGCTTGATTTCTCCTTTTAGAGATTTCTTACATAGGGATCTTTTTCCTTCTCCCTCCCCGCTTCAAATGAAACTCCCCTGCCTTCTCTGCAATGCTGGGCATCAAACCCAGGACCTGAGCATGCTAGGCCAGTGCCCTACCACTGAGCTTCACCCACAGCCCCTGCATCAAAGCTTTTTATAGCAGGCGAAAGAATAGCAACTAGGAAGCACGTTCTGACCCTCTGCTTTTAATCTTCAAATACTCCGCGTATAGAAACTCTGCCTTTAAATGGCCCTGTCTAGCATCCAGGGGAATGGGATCCTGTAGATGCCAGCTCAGTGAACCTGGGAAAGGACACTGTCACTGAGAATCGTGTCACAGCATGGATCAAAACCAGAGAGTCATTTCATGAAGCAGATGACATTTCACAGGCAGAGCCTTTCGATCGACACTCCACAGGCCATTCTGTTTCCACCTGCCAATCACGAGAGGCTGCTGTTTAAGGAAGGCACAGTACGAAGACACAGGTGTCCGCCTCACGTCTGCTTCCCGGGGATTGTCCTGCAGGTCTCTTTAATTTTTATTTAAGCCAGCGATCAGCCATACCTGGGCCCTGCCTGACAGCACCCACCAACAGGCCCAAGGAGCCCATCGTCTCTGACATTTTTGGCCCCCCATGGTACCCAAAGGGTCATTCAAAAACTAGCTGTCAGCCAAACCCTCCCCAAAACCAAGAAGCTTAAAAATAAGTGGTGGACTTGACCTTCTTCAAAGAGGATGTACAAGTGGCCAAGAGGCCCACGAGAAGCTGCTCCGCTTCTCGGGGCACCAGGGAAGCAGAATTAGAAGCAGCCCGGGGCACAAGTCGCCCCTCAGGGTGGCTCTTAGCACACAACGAGAGTTTCCTCAAAAACACAGCCCTGTGACCGGAGGCCCAACTGTGCTGCTTCTGGGGGCAAACGCAAGAAGGTCGAAGGCCAGAAGGCCCCCACTCAGTGCTCAGTGGCCCGGCCTTCTGGCCACATCTGCAACCAATGGATGGAGCTGAGTGGCTGTTGGTCAGCAGACAAAGGGACAACAAGACTTGTCCCCCCTCCCTCCCCTCTCTCCCTCTCCCCACCTCTCCCCCCTCCTTCTCTCTCTCCCCTCCCTCCCCTCTCCCTCTCCCCACCTCTCCCCCTTCCTTCTCTTTCTCCCCCTCCCTCCCTTCTCCCTCTCCCCACCTCTCTCCCCTCCTTCTCTCTCTCCCCTTCCTCTCCTCTTTCTCTCCCTCCCAGCCTTCCTCCCCCTCTCCTCTCCCCCTTTCTCTCCTTGTCTCCCTCTCCCCCCTCTCCCTCTCTCCTTCTCTCTCCCTCCCTCTCCCCACCTCTCCCTCTCTCTCTCCCCTCTCCCTCTCCTCTCTCCCTAACCCTCCCTCTCTCCTCCCTCCCTTTCCCCCTTCTCTCCCTCCCCCTCCCCTCTCTCTCTCCCCTTTCTCTCCCTCTCCCCCCTCTCTTCCCACCTCTCCCTCCCCCTTCTCCCCTTCTCCCTCCCTCACCCCTACTCTATACCTCAGTGGAACATTATTCAGCCTTAAAAAGGAAGGAAATTGTGACATAGGCAATAACCTGGATGAACTTGGAGGATATTGTGCTAATGAAACAAGCCAGTCCCCACCCCCCACCACCCCCCAAAAAAATCTGTGTGTCTGTGTGATCACATTCATAAGAGATACCCAGAGTAGTCAGATTCAGAGAGATGAGTGGGTAGGGCTGTGGGCTGGGCACAGGCAGTGTTCAGTGGCCCAGAGCTTCAACTGGGGAAGGTGCAGAGCTCTAGAGAGGGAGGTGGCCAGGGCTGCCCTTCAGTGTGAGCGCACTCAGTGCCACTGATTAGGCATTTTTTTACTACAGTGAAACAAAATGAGCAAAAGGAATTTAGGCAGACCAGCACATACCAGCCAGGTCCTAGTCCCTGTTCACTACCCTGAACTCCCGGACCCAACTGGTGGAAGCCAGGGCTGGTGGCTTTTCTCTGCCACCAACAGAAGCACCATCCATGACCAGCATCCTCTTGAGATGACCGCTGGCCAGCCAGGTTCTCATCTGGAGCTCAGAACCCCTGCCTGTTGCTCTTAAAGCAGAGATCTTCTAAAACACCAAGTACAGCACTCAGGCGTGGTGCTGTTCTAGACAGCCTGGGTCACAGCTGTGTCCACCACCCCTCTCCTGGACCTTCTCCTGACAGAACCAGAGGCCTTAGCCTCACCACTAGCAGCATTGCTTGCAGAGCTAAGATCCCTTCTTCCCTCTCCAGGCGGCCTTCTGAGCCTTCCCTCAGTTGACACTGGTATTTGACGGGAAAACCAAATCTTTCCGTGGATTGAGATGTTCATCTTCCAGAATGGCCAGAAACGAAGTAGGCACAGTTGGTGTTTTAAACTTCTGAATCACAGACGGAAGACCAAGTTGTGGGGAGTGGCTGGGGTGGTCGGGTGAAGGACAAAGCCCAGGCAGCCCCTGAGGACTACAGGGACAGAGGCCAGCACACATACCTGCTGGCTATGAGCTCCGGAAGGGAGGGCCTGTGGCCCTTGTGGAGGACTTAAACTCAGGGGCCCCACCCTTCTGGCTCCCACTGAACGTGGCTCCTCTTTCCAGAATGTGGCAGCCCCCACGGGTGATACCTGGCCAGATGCTGGTCCCTGTACACCCTAAAGGTCTCTGTGAACAGAACCAGGAGAGGATCCCCCCTGTCCTGTGAGATCTTAGTGAGCTGAGTGCAAGTTATGGTCTGGGTTTCTCTGGCCAGTGAGGGCCTGGGAGCCAGGACAACAGGCAGTTGGTGAGGACTTTGCAGGGCACCAAGATGTCCCAGCCCTGATGGAAGTGCAGGACCCCCGCTGGGCATGACAGGCATTTCCTTAACCTTCCGTTCTGGACTTTAAATGTCAGAACCTGTCTTTGAAGGTGAACATTTCAGAACTTGCAGCCAATAGTAATTGACCAGGGGAATGCGTAAGGGCAGAGCTCCTCCCTGGCGCTGCTCTCTTCACTCAGTGTCTTTATCCACCTTACGGGCATCTGAAAGTGGCCCAGAATGGGGAGCAGGCCGCTTACCTGGGCTTCACCCCCAAGCAGGTGTCCTGCATGAGAACCACCTTGGCCTGAAAGTCCTTCTTTCTGGCAGTTATGCAAGTGACCATAATGCACGAAGGAGGAGGTTTAACAAGTGAGAGGCTCTCCTGAGGCCATAGCCATGAAGCCGTGGCTGGCCCCAGGCCTGAACTGCCCTGGTGGGCCATACCTGGGGTCTCACTGTGTCTCACCGTGGCCTGCTGAGGGCAGCTCCCTGCTGAGCTCAGGCTGCACAGAAGTGTGAGTTCTCCCTTGTGTCCTCAGAACCCTCGAGGAGGCCACGGCAACAAAGCACCCAGGCCCAGGGTGCAGCAAGGACTTTGCCTGTGAATATGGTCATCATGGGCCACAGTGCATTAGCCAGGAACACTCCCAACCTGCAGCTCAGCTCACCTGAGGAATGCGTAGTCCCCACTCCTGAGCCCAGAGAGCTGCTGGGTGGGAACGTAGAGAGGACAGCTGGGAACCCCTACCCTTGCCCACCCTCTCCAGAACAGCAGCGTCCCCAATCTTGAGCCACCTTGCTGACTGGGTCTCTGACTCAGGGAGTCAAATGCTGGGCTCAAGCGGACACCTGCTTGGGCTGGAAGATGGGGCTGTGGAGCCAAGGTGCCCGGGAAAGGGAGCGGCCTGGTCCCCTGCCCACGGCAGCCCTGATCAGAGGGCAGCGTGACTCCAGAGGTCAGTGTTCTGTGAGCCCCATGGGCCTGGGACTACCCTGTGGGTGCCGCTCCATGTCCAGGGCAAGGCAGGCCCTGGCTCGGAGGTGCCTTGGGACTTGGGCCATACCCGCTCTCCTGATGTCCACACCCTCTTGACGGTTTGAAGGGTGCAGGTAGGGGGATTCCTTACACCCATGATGTGCAGCCCTGTCCACTCCCAGCCTGGGCTCCCTCCATCTTGCTGACTGGAAACCGCCCAGCAGACCCCACACCTACCCGTCCTCCCCAGGCCTGATGGCCACCATCCACTCCTGCCTCTGAGTTTCACGGCTCCAGGCATGTCCTTTCCCTTGGCTCGTGTCCTCAAGTCCATCCATGTGCTAGCAGGTGTCAGCGATATTCAGTGTGAATAGAGGCCCGACTTGGTTAATGTCCATTTGTGGATGGGGCATTGGTGCACACCTTTTGTTCCTGTGAATGATGCTGTGTTTGCGTCCAGGGTGCCTCGAGCATCCGAGTCCTTGTCCAGGGCCCCTCAGCATCCGAGTCTGTGTTCAAGGCCCCACAGGCATCCGAATCCTCATCTAGGGCCTCTTGGCCTCCGATTCTGTGTCCAGGGCTCCTCGGGCGTTTGAGTCTGCGTCCCGGGAGCCTCGAGGGTACCAGTCCACGTCCAGGGCCCTTCAGCATCCGAGTCTGCATCCAGGGTCCCTTGGGTGTACCAGTCCGCGTCCAGGGCGCTGCTCTCGCTTGGTAGCTGTTGGCCAATCTGAGTGGCCGCCTCACTGTTCTGAAGGACTCTGCGCTGTTTCCACCGGCAGGATGCAAGGGTTCTGGTTGCCGAGCACCTGCCAGCACTTGTGGGTTGTGGGTTTGTGATTGTGGCCATCCTTTGTGGTCTGGAAACTGCTAGGAGCCTAAAGAGAGCCCCTGTCACAGCTGGGCCATTAGGCAGGTCTGCCCGCCGGGCGTTGGGTACACACCCTCGTCCAGCACACCCGCACCTCTCCCCGGGCACCGCAGCCCGGCTCCAGGTGCCCCTGGGGAGTTTGCATGATAAGTGACGTGGACCCAGCGTGGGGGCTCAGTGGTCTCTGAGACCCGTTGGTTTCCTGCCCGCAGAACCATGACCACGCCTGCATCGCCTGTCGGATCATCTACCGGTCGGACGAGCACCACCCTCCCATCCTGCCCCCCAAGGCCGAGCTGACCATCGGACTGCACGGGGAGTGGGTGAGCCAGCGCTGCGAGGTGCGCCCCGAGGTCCTCTTCCTCACCCGCCACTTCATCTTCCACGACAACAACCACACCTGGGAGGGACACTACTACCACTACTCGGACCCCGTGTGCAAGCACCCCACCTTCACCATCTACGCCCGGGGCCGCTACAGCCGCGGCGTGCTCTCCTCCAGGGTCCTGGGCGGCACCGAGTTTGTGTTCAAAGGTAGGTGGCTGCCTGTGCTGTCACCGGGCTTCAGTGGGGCCTCTCATGCTGGGGATGCTGGGGACAAATCAGAAGGCCACCTTCAAATACCCCGAGCCCCTCCTGCTCGCAGCAGGGCCGGGTGCTGGGTCTGGTCCTGCGGGCTCCAGGGTGGCAGAGGTGCCACCAGGTTGGCAGTTGTGGGTGTGGCCCAAGAGGCTGTCACTGCCAGTAAGACTCAATCTGCATTTTTTTTTTTGCCACACACCTTGTGGCCATCCTGAGCTGTCCCCCTGAGAGCCTTGTGCTTGCTTATATGCTGAGTGGGCAACAAGGAGTGACTGTTAGTGACCCTCGGCTGCTCAAAGTTGTCACCTCCCAGCTAAGCTGGCCCTGCATGTGAAAGGTCATCCTGGGGAAGGCGGGGGGATCAGCACTGGGGAGTTCAGGCCGGGTACTGTCACCCAACAAGGAGGTCTCAGGATTTAAGTTTGAACCTCTTTGCATATCCAGTGTCAGCTCTGTCTTGTAGTTAAGAGGCACGGCCACCTGGGAGGGCCTCCCTGTGGGTTCTAGAGCTGTTGGCTAACATGTTCTGCCCACCCGGGCCCTGCTAGAGAGAAAGGTTCGCTCCCCCAGCACAGGAGGTGGTGGGCCGGCTGAGAGAAAGCACCCCTCCCCACAGTCCCCTCAGCCCCTGGGTCCCCGACAGGAGCTGCTCCCCTGGGGCAGCCGGCAGAGCCTCGCTGCTGGCCAGGGTTTCTTTGCCTGCCTTTCCTGCTCACTCACTTTAGATGCCCGACTTAGGGGCCTGCTGTTAGTTCATGAGATGCTGAGGCTAATACAGACATCTGACGCTTTTAGACATCACAACACTTTTTCATCAAAACAAAATTCCAGCTTTTATTGAATATTCTTGCCTCCCAAACAGACAGCTCAGAAGTCTCCCACACAGGCTGATGCTAAACCCAGAAGCCTGCTCCGCCGCAGACTGGGCTTTGCATTTGTGCCTGAGGGTGGTCTGTTTTCTGGCCACCCCTGCCGGGTGCAGTCACCCTTCAGGATCCACGGGGAGTTGGCTCCAGGACCCCCAAGATTCCCAGATCCGAAGTTGCTTAAGCCTCCCTCCCAGGTACAGCTGTGTAGCAGTTGTGTGACCTGCAGTCCCCGCATCCTTAATCAGGAGCCTCCCTAGGAGGCTGGTCTTGCCTAAGACGGTGTCAGTGCTGGTCCTTTGGGGAATAGGGAAGAGTCTGCTTTCAGTCAGACCCGGCTCCCCTGCCCCGTCTTGGGTCGTTGGAAGCCTGGGTGGCCTGGGTGGTTGTCTTCCCTGTGACTCCCACTCAGATGACATGGGGACTCTTCCCCCCTGAGAGTGCTTCAGGACTGCCCGGCCAGCTGGCCGGGGAGGGAGCTGAGGCTTGGTTGGGATGGAGCGTCCCCAGCATTTGCTGGGTGAACGCCTACTCCCCCCGCCATGTATTGTCCCTTGGAGTTACAAACTCTCCTCTCTCCTCCACAGTGAATCACATGAAGGTCACCCCCATGGATGCGGCCACAGCCTCGCTCCTCAACGTCTTCAACGGGAACGAGTGTGGGGCCGAGGGGTCCTGGCAGGTGGGCATCCAGCAGGACGTGACACACACCAACGGGTGCGTGGCCCTGGGCATCAAGCTACCTCACACGGAGTACGAGATCTTCAAGATGGAGCAGGATGCCCGGGGGCGCTACCTGCTCTTCAACGGCCAGAGGCCCAGCGACGGGTCCAGTCCTGACAGGCCGGAGAAGAGGGCCACCTCCTACCAGATGCCCCTGGTGCAGTGTGCCTCCTCCTCGCCCCGAGCAGAGGACTCGCCCGAGGACAGTCGTGGCCACCCTTACGGCCGGGCACCGGGAGCTGCAGCCTGGCCGCTGCTGCTTGCCACTCTCGCCACCCTTTTGACTCTTCTGCAGTGGAACGTCCTCAGATAGAAGTTTTTAGAAAGTTATATTTTTCTAAGCCAGGATTTCTTATCATTTACAGATTTTCTTTACAAAAAAGGAAAGACATTGATTCTTCTGATGCACTTGAAAGCCTGAGGCCGTCCCCTCTGCCCTCCCTCCCTCCAGCCCTGAGTGGTGACCAGCTGGTTTGAAGTCTCTGCTTTGAACTCCAGCCAGCCAGATCCCGATTGCCCTCGGGGTCTGCAGACGGCCTGGCTTCAGGCTGGCACATTGGGAGAATGTGGGCAGAGAGCGAGGTCCTCTGGCCCTTGTCCTCCTCAGTGTGGTTGTGGTTCTGAGTTGAGCTTAGAAGAAGCAGCTGTCCAGTTCCCACTCCTGCCCTTTACCACGGCTGCCCCCAGCCTCCTTCTGACAGTTTTCCTCTTTGCATTTTCTGGGCTGGAGAGCTGGTCTGGGACCTCCCTGGAGACCCCGGGTGTTAATGAAGAGGGTGTGGATGTGTACACAGGAGAGCTGCGAGGTTCAGCGAGACGGCTTATACATCGTTTGTGCAAAAAAGGAGAGTCCACGTGTGTGGGAATGTTGAGTGGGAAAATGTCTGTGATTAAAATTTCTAAGTAATTTAAACCATTTGTACATCAGCATTTTCACTCTGAGAGAGGAGACTTGTCCCATGCTGGTGCCGGTGGCAAGCCGCTTCTTCGTCACCCTCACCATGGACGGGGCGGTCGGGATGTGACAGAAGCAGACCTGTCACAGGACAGACAGGAGCAGCGGGTGCAGGGTGCGGGTGGCGTGTTAATTGCCACACGAGCCACAGAGACAGTACCTATTTGTTGTATAGTTTCCTCCTCGTGGGGGACCCCAGTCCCGTGCCCACTGCTGGGTGGAGCAGAGGGAGCCTCACTCTGGCATCTCTGCCATCTTTAAAGACAAACCCAGAGAGGCCAAGCTTGGCACTGCAGCGGCTGGCTCTTCAGAGGGTACAGCAGGAGTTGCCCGTGCCAGGTGCTGGGTGCCCCTGGGTGTGCAGCCAGGGGCGAGTGCATCCTCCGATCACCGGCCAGCCAGCGTGGCTCGGGTTCCTTCCTGCCCTTGCCTGGGCTCCGTCCTGACTGTGAGTTTCAGGGCCACTCATTCTGAGTCAGCTTCCCTCACAGTCGTCAGGAGAGTGGGTGTTCAAGGCTGCCCAGCCCTTCGAGTTATTGCAAATGGTGCTACCTAAACACCAAGTGCTCTTGCACTTAGAGACCAGCACGGGAAGGTGTGAGTGACAGGAAGCTCCGTGGAACTAGGAGCAGATGCCGAGACCCCGGTCCCGGCTTTGGGAGTCGCCCTCATATTTAGAGTGGACTTCGTAAGACGCCGCGGTGTCTGGTGTGTTGTGAGGTACAGAGATGGCATACAGCACCAGAGTGCTTTATATTTAGATTATATTTTAGTTCGTGGTGCATACCCGAGGGGATATATCAAAATGAAAATACTAACTTAATGTCTGCCAAGTTTAATAAATAATGAAGCCAAAACTACTCCCCAAATGCATTTTATCTGTGGACCTTTTTAATTAATACCGATGCTGTCATTCAGGAATAATAAAACTTCATGGGAGACTGTGCACCCAGCACTTACCAGTGACAGACTCGTAGCCACTCGGCCCACCGCCGTCACCTACCTTAGCTGTCTGTCCTTAAAAGCCTGCCCCCATACCTACATACCCCCAGGTGCATGAGTGTGTGAAAGTCCCGGGTGACGTGGAGTCCCAGGGTCACATCACATGCTGAGGCAGTGTAGGTCAGTGGAGAAGGACCAACATGACTTACCACAAATGCTGACCCCCAGGCTGACACCTGCCACCACACCCCCTCATAAGTTGGGTCTCGCCTGGGTCATGTCACGCCAGCACCCGTGGGCATCTCTCACACCAAGCTCCTCCGCACACCCCACAGTGAGCTTCCCAGAACCTTGAAGACACGGGTCCTCTAGACGTGGGCCAGCAACACTGCCTGGAAACCAAGACAGGACCTGGGGAAAGGGATGCTGGCTCCTGGAACATTCTATCTACTCTGAGCGCTCAGGAGCGGGCGAGTCTCCCCTACTCGGTGGCCAGGAGTTCTCCACGAGGTTTGGAGAGAGGATAAGAAAGGGAGGCTCTAGCAGACCTGACCAGCCTGCTGCAACTGGGTGTCTCAGTTCATTGCTGCAGTAGAACACCTGAGTCCGGGTATCTTATAAAGAAGAGAGATTTGCTTTGACTCACAGTTCTGGAGACCAGGAAGTCCAAGGTCAGGTGGCTTCTCTGGTAAGGACCCCTACGCCTGGTGGAAAGTGGAAGGGCCACCTGCTGTGTGTGGGAGAGGCAAGACAGGAGGCGGAGCTGGCCCTGTGACAGCCACTCCCATGCTGTCTAGCCCAGGCCCTCCTCCCAAGAGGACAGCATCAATGTGTTCCTGAGGGCTCCCCACGGCCCAGGCCCCTCCCAACCCAGTGGATGAAGACTGGGGTCACACAGCTGTTCTTCCGCAACAGTAAAGTTTGGAGGGAGTCAAGACTTCACCCTCTCCAATCCTCAGTGACCCTGGGCTCCCAGGACGTGCTCCAAGTCCTGGGACCCAGCACAGGCCCGAGGGTTGCTCTTCTCAGGCCCCCTACACTGGTGTCCCAGAGCAGCCACTCACATCCTGCCCAGCCTCTGTGACCTCACATGGCTATCGCAGCAGTCCCCTCGGCGCTCTTGTCCTGTGGCCATGGGGGTGACATGGCATCACCCTACACTAAGGACCCCACTAGACCAGGGACAGTCCAGCATGTCCAGGATAGGGCCTCACAGCCCTGATGGAGGGACTTGAGAGGAAGACCGTGGTTTCCAGTGAGGAGAAGCCCAGCTGGTAATCAGAGGGCCATGCTCTGCTCCACGCCTCTGCAGTACACCCCGAAAACCAGCGGAGCTTCACACCCTGCAGTGTCTGGTTCTGAGACGGCCACCCAACCCCATAAGAGGCCAGGGGCGTAACAATGGGGTACAGAACCCCACAGTGCCCCTAGTTGGTAAGCAGGACCCCGTCCCCAAAGGAACACGCACCAGAGCCTGGGTGGGTGATGAATAGGGGCGGTGGGGACAGAGGGGGCAGAGAGGGAGCCCAGAGGCCTGCCACCCACACAGGTGTCACCGGCCCCTTGAAACAGCTGAGCTGCCCTGCACCCAAACCTCTTCACACGGAGGCACCTGTAGAAGAGCAAATGAGGGCGTTTGGAGGGTGTTTCCCCTGGTTCCCAGACGGGGGTGCAAGCCTGCTTTTCTTCCGCAAGAGAATCACGTGTGTCACAGAGCAAACTCCTCAAGTCCCTGGGATGACCTGGTGTTCCTGGTTTACAGGGCAGACAGTCACCAAACTTGGGCCCCTGTTTGGTCACAGTCCCCTTTATCCTTCCCCTGGTGTCTCAATTGGCAGATGCAACACTATCTCGATTTAGAAGACAAAAACAGGAAAGTTATGAGGACAGTATGGCCTCTGGCTTCCACATTGGCTGAGATGTGAACACAGTGACACACTTGTGCTGTCCCACCCTGCCCAGGAGACCTCACTGAGACCAAGTGGCAGGCCACCCACAGGGTGGCCTAACCTTCACTTGGGGCATGGTTATGTCTAAGGTCATCGGCAGGGCGGTGGCTCTGCTGAATCCCACCACATCGTGAACAGCCCACTCTGTGGCCGGAGCGCCTGCAACACCCCTGTACCCTGAGCCACTGTGTGGGTGTCCCTGAGCACAGAGAGCCGCAGGGGCCTCCAGGCCTCCAGGCTGTGCAGACCCCCCAGGAGCTCAGCCTTCATCTCCCCGTGCTAGAGGGCAGTGAGTGCTCTGTCCATTGCTAATGAATAAGGAATTATGTGATCCTTGTTATGTCCCAGTGAGTCACTTCCTCTCAAGTGACATTAATAGCAGGGGAGTCCCTCGGGGTGGAAAGCATGCTCTCTGAGGATTCTGGGCCTCTGAGCCCAAGTCTTGCTTCTATAGCTCAGACAGATGCCAGGACACCAAGTCTGGACCCTTCAGAGGACCAAGATGATCTCAACCAAGTGTCTCCAAAGACATCTCCCGTCGCACTGTCCTCCTGTCTCCTGAGCACCATGCTCAGGTTCCCCCAGAGGAGCAGGCGGGTCACGCTGGTACCCTGGCATCCACGGGTGGCCACTGAGAAATGAAACAGAGCCGTGTGAAGTCTCAGGCCCAGCATCACAGATATGAAAGAAAACAGTTAAATACTCCCAGGGGCTTGATTGACAGCTCCTGAGAAGAGCACTTCTGAGAGTCCCTGAAGGGAGCCTGCTGTCCCCAGGGCTCCTACTGCAGCAGGGAGCTCATGGAGTGGGAAAAGCATTGCTGTGGGTGGGGTAAGGCAGGGCAGCAAACCACAGCCAGGTGGCTCCCTCCACGTAAGTCCAGGGAGGAAGGCTCTGGACACCACGGCCATTTCAGCCAGCCTTGGAGCTGGCTGGAGCTGGCTGGAAGGGCCGACTGCAAAGAGAGCTCCCTGGACCAAAGAGACTTTGATTAGTGCCTCTTCCTTTCTTTGCCCCAGAATTTGAACCCGGCTTTCTCTGCAACAGCAGGAACAACCGCTTCCTGAAAGCACATCACTTGTGTGACATTGAATGCCGTTCCTGGTGCAGGTTGCTTCATTAGTCTTCACAGCTGCCTAGCGCGGAGTTTTGAGATTGTGAATTCCTACTGAAACCCTAGCTACAGTCTGCACCGTGCTTGCTCTGTCGAACCTCTTCATTTTATCTTAAAGGCTTCGTTACTGTGCCCTGCTGACCATGGAGACCCAGGGAAGCGTACAAACTTGGGTCTGGTCCCTGACTGGGGGAGGGAGAAGGGAGAAACTGGCCTTTAACTCTCAGGATGGGACTCACCAGACCTCGCTCCCTCGATCCAGACTGAGGTAAGCCAAGGGCACCTGCTCTCCTCCAGAAGCCCCCCAGCAGAAGCATGGAAGCCCTCTTTGCAACAGTGGACAATTTCAACCCCCAGATTCCCAGGGGGCTTGAGTGACCCTCCGTGTCACGGCCTTCCCAAGAATGGTCTTTCTCAGCCCCAGGTCTCCCGGGCAGTGAGTGCAGGCACCTTGGGGATGGCGTCCTGCACAAAGGCTTCCATTTTAAGAGCAAATGTTTGGAGACCTAAGGTCAAACAGGGGAGCCTTCATGTGGTCAAGGACCCTCCTTGGAAGCCTGAGGCACGGAGGGGTCCTCTACCGGAGAGTGTTGACTGGCCACCAGTGTCCTTTAGAGGTTTGTCGAGCCTCTGCTTGTAGCTCAGGGCTTATGGTCCCGTGGGATCAAACCTGGCTTGCCCAGTCCCCCTCCGTCACTCCCTCACTAGGACTCTCCATCACCTCCCCCAGTGGCTGGACCCATGTCGGATGTTCAACCGTCACTCCACTGTGAGGTGACCTGGGAGCCGGGCCACAGTCTGATGCCGTCAGGTACACAGGCTTCTCCACAACTTGAGGATGAGGCACTCAGGGGTGAGGCCGAGCTCTGTTTTGCTCTGTCCTTTGATAACGGCCGTCCCCAGAGGTGTGGGGTAACGGCTCGTTGTGGCTCTGCCCTGCATCCCCTGGTGTTAGACGCAGAGCCTCTTTTTGTATTCTTGCTGGCCATTCGCACGTCTTCTTGGGAAAACTGTCTATTCAAACACTACCCATTTTGTTAATTGAGTGATTTGCTTTCCTGATTTTGAGTTCCCTATGTATTTTTAATATTAATCTTTTATCAGATACGTGGTTGGTAACCATTTTTTTCCCCTTAGGTGGGTTTCCTTTTCGCTGTAAGATTAACTAAGCATGTGAATAACTTATACACTAAAAACTCTGCCCAAGGCAGTCCACAGATCTAATACAATCCATATCAAAGTCCAAATAGGACAGAAATAGGAAAAATAAACCTAAAATTAATATTAAATTAAATGAAGGACCCCGAATACTCAAACAATCCCTGCAAAGAAGATCAAGGCTTGTGGCATCGCTCTGCTTGATCTTGAAAAATATTCCAAAGCTACAATGGTCAGAACAAGGTGGTCCTGGCGTCCAGACAGACACAGAGACCCATGGGACAGAGAGCCCAGAAGTAGACCTGGGCATGAGTGGTGAATCGACCTGCTGCAAGCACCCAGAACCACCCTGGGCAAGGAGAGTCCCATCCACAGAGAGCGCTGGGGAAACTGGACATGCACAGGCCACGGGATAAAGCGAGACCCGCCTCAGACTCCCATCCAAGGGCAAGCAGACAGGCTGAGGACTCAAATGTACCACCTGCAGCCAAGATTCACAGGAGCAACCGGACGCTCCCTGGCCAGTCAGGAGGATGACGTCATGGATGGGACAGCAGAAGCACAGGTGACAACCACGGAAACAGACAGGACAGCAGCAGATTGAGCAGCCGCAGGGCACAGGACGCGCAGTTCAAGGAGCACGGACGGGCAGGGGACGGCAGTAGGGTTACGTAAGGAAGCCTTTCAAGAGCCACAAACCAAATAACTCTGTTTTACAAAATGGAAGGCTTGACAGGCGCTCCCTGCGTGATGCCCACCACCTCCACCTGACAGCTGGCTGTCAGCTTTACCATGGCAACGGCTCATGACGTCACCCGTGGGATTTGTAACCATTTCAAATGTAGACTTCGTGAAAGATTTGGTCACAGATAAGAAATGGCTCTGATTTCCAAATACTATCCCCCCATGGCCGAGAGAGCAGGTCCCTGGTGGGTCAAGTGTCCGCACAGAACCTCCCTCGAGGCCCTCCAGCCCACCGCCAAATTCAGAGCAGCTCGCCGCTCTGCTTCCTTGTGAGCACGAAACCAAAAGGCAGGAAACACCCAGGGGCACCAATAACACTTCAGAATCTCCTGCCAACTTGAGGCTGGTGGACGGGACTGCAGAGCCGGTTCCTTAATACTTTGAAAAATTCCATTGAAATGAGAGATAACAAACTTGAAAGGCAAGAACTTTTTGCATCAATAAATAAAACATCAAAGCGATGACTGAGCCCGAGATCCAAAGAAGCCATGTACATTTTTTTCAGCATAATACAGCAGTGACTATGAAGTCCAGGGCACAGCCCTAGCTTAAAAGCACAGCGAGAGTCTGCCTTTCCGGAGCGGCCCTCCTCTGGGACACTGGGACCCCAAGGCACTGAGCTGTGCCCAGTTTCTCACTTGCACTTTGTCTCTGGTCCTTTTTCCAGACCATAGAGAGCTGATAAGTTTGCTTTTCAGCTTCAGTGCACTTGAAAAAGGCCAGGATCTTAGAGAAAATGGTAGTGATAAAAGTAATGAGAAACTAAATCGGAAGTCTGGAAGCCCTAGACAATGCGTCAATTTAAGAGCAGAGCATGACGCCTGTCATCAGCTGACCTCCTCATGGTGTCTGAGAGCCCAAGAGGCACAGACCCTGCCCTGGTGCTGCCTTCTCCTCCTGCTCCTTCCTCACAGCAGGTTGGGCAGAGTTGCCATCTCCCCCACCTTGCCCCAGATGCCCCGTCTGGCTGCTCTTGCACCTGGAGAAAGAGCATGAGCTTGGAGCCAGACAGAGTGGTGAGGACTCCTGCCTGCCCACTGCCTGCCTGGCCGCTTTGTGCAAGCCCTCAGCTCAGCGACCTCGCTCAGAGAATGAGAATCAGAACCAAGGGGGACAGGAGCCTTCCCAATAGGCTGGTTCCACCGGCTCCCTAGATTAATGGGCTGCCCTATTTCCCTGAGGAAGTGCACTGGCGAAAGCTCCGGGAAGCTCTGATGAGGGGGTTCCCCTCAATGCAGACGCTGGCCCTGCAGTGTTGTGGCACCTGGGAGGGTGTTAGCAAAAAGAGACTTAACAGAAAACAAGACAAAGAGGAATAGTACATACTCATAAAGCTCCATCTACACAGAAGATGTTACCACCTTTAACACGTGCTCATGGGAAAACAGAGCTTCAAGATGCACAGCAGGGCACAGTGGTGCAGCTTGTAATCCCAGCTGCCTGGGAGGTGAGGCAGGAGGATCCCGAGTTCAAAGCCAGCCTCAGCAACTTGGTGAGGCCCTAAGCAGCTCAGTGAGACCCTGTCTCTAAATAAAACACAGAAAGGGCTGGGGATGTGGCTCAGTGGTTGAGTGCCCCTGAGTTCAATCCCTGGTACGAAATATATATATTTGCATAATATATATAAACAATGCAAATTTTGAGAGAACTAAAGCTAAAGGGAGAAATAGGCAGTTCTACAACAGTAAGCGAATATTTCAATACCCCAGCCCTTTTTGTGTTAAGACATTCGTGCTGAGTTGCCCAGGCTGGTCTTGAACATGTGATCCTCCTGCCTCAGCCTACCGCGATTACAGATGTGCACCTCACACCTAGCTTGAATGTGTCCTTGAAGGCAGAGAAGTTTCTAACTTGGAGGAAGTTAGATTTTCTGGTTTTTCTTTGGTTGCTGGTAGTTTTGTTAATGTGTATGAGGAACCAATTGCAGACCCAAGTTCATGAAGTTTCACCCCATAATCCTGTCTAACATTTTTCTAGGTTTTACTCTTGTGTTTATGTCTTTGATGTATTTTAAGTTGATATTTAATATGGTGTGAGGTTGAAGCCCAACATCCTTCTTTGACACCCAGGCAATGGTTATCTCAGTGCTATTTGTTGAAGACACTGCTCTCTTCCCACTGAATGGTCTTAGCTTGATGATAACACATGATCTGTTTCTGCAGTCTTGATTATATTCTATGATCTACACAAATATAATCTCACCTGCACCTTTTTCTATGGCATATCCTTAGTACCACATAGTTGTGATTACTCTAGGCTTCTAGTTAAGTTTTGGAACCTGTAATAGAGTGTTGTCCAACTTTGTCTTCTTACAGTACTATTGTGGCTATCTGGGCTCCCTGCAATTCCATATGAGATCCATGATTGGCTTTTCCATTTCTGCAAAAAGAAAAAAGGCCATTGGGATGTTTGATAGATAATACATTGAATCTGTAAATTGACTTTGGGATTATTGCCTCTTAACAATATTAAATCTTTTAGTCTGTGAGTACAAGATGCCTTTCGTTTATTTTCACCTTCTTTAATTCCTTCAACAATATGTTTACACCACTTTTGGGTACCAGTCTTGCACCTTCTTGATGAAGTTTATTTCTAAGGCACTTGGTTCTTTTAAAGGCTACTGTAAGTGCCACTTCTTTCTTAATTCCCTTACAGCTTATCCACTGCTGCGCTTGCTGATCTGTGTGTCTATGGTCCTGCATCTTGCTGGGTTCATACATTAACTAACAGTTTTTATAGGATTCGTTAGTATCTTCTATGTTTGAGATCTTGCCACCTGTGAACACACACAGGTTTCATTTCTTCCTGCATAATTTGAGTGCCTCATCTTTCTTTTTCTCCCTTAATTGCCCTGGACAGAACACCCAGTAAGGTGTCAGACTCCTTGAAATCCAGGAACAAGAAACCTTCATCTAGATGTTAGGGAGAAAGCTTGCCGCACTTTGCTCTTGGGTGTGAGGTTAGAATGGGGATTTTCAGAATTGCTGTTTGTCATTGGAGGAACTCCCTCCATTTCTGGTTTAGTGAGGTTTTCTTTTTTCCTTTAGTCAGGAAATGGTATTTGGTTTTGTTCAATGCTTTTTTTATTAGTTGGTCATTTGGTTGTTTCTTTTCCTTGTTGAATGTGGATACATTGGCCCACCCTTGTAATTCCACTTGGGCATGGTGTATAATCTCTTTCATATGCTGTAAGATTCAGTCTGCTAGTACTTTTTTTTCTTGAGGATTTTTGCACCTGTATTTGAAGGAACACTGGGTAGCAGTTTTCTTTTCTTGTAACGTCACTGACTGACTTTGGCGTCAGGGTAGAAGGAGTAAAGAGTTCCCTCCTCTTCTGGGTTTTAAGGGAGGTCTGGTCTGGACTCTCTCAGTGTTTGGTAGAGTTCACTGATGCTGTGATTGGGTCCTGGCTGACTCGGCTGGTTTGGGGTTATGACTGGACCTCTTCACTTTCTGTTTAATCAGTTGAGATTCTGTTTCTTCTTGAGTCAGTTGTGGTGGGATTTTTTTTTTATTTTTAGGAATGTGTTCATTTTACCTAATCTATCTGTTGGGATAGTAACGTACCATATGTTATCTCCATGAGGTTTAAGCTTTCATTTCTGATGTTGGCAATTTGGATCTTCTCTCTGTTGATTTATTTTTAAGCAGCCACCTGTGCTAAGGTCACTGTATCTATCCTCCTGTCCTCTATTTCATCTATCCATAAACTCATCTCTTGTGTTTCTTTATTTCTGTTTCTTCTGCCAACTTTGGATGTAGCTTGCCCTTCATTTTCCAGTTCCTAGATGTGTCCGGTTAGGCTATTGATTTGGGATCATCCTTTTTTATTGTTGTTGTTTTGATATTTTTTTTTTTTTGGTACCAGGGATGAACCCAGGGGTGCTCAACCACTGAGCCACATCTTCAGTCCTTTTTTAAATATTTTATTGGAGACAGGTTCTCACTGAGTTGCTTAGGGCATCTCTAAGTTACTGAGGCTGGTTTTGACCCAGCAATCCTTCTAGCTCAGCCTCCTGAGCCACTAGGATTACAGGCGTGCACCATAGCACCTGGCCTGTCCTTCTCTTTAAATGCAGCCTTTAGCTATGAATTTCCCTCTGAGCACTGCTTTGGCTGCATATCATGTTTTATTGTTTTCATTTGTCTCAACAAATTTTCCTTTTTCCCTTTGAAATTTCTTCTTTGCTACACTGATGTTTAAGAATGTGTTGTCTAATTTCCACATATTTGTGAGTTTCCCAGTTTTCATCCTGTTAGTGATTTCTAACTTGATTCATTATTGTCAGAGAAGATACTTTGTGTTGTCTGACTTCACTCTTTGTTGTGTCCTGACATGTGACAGTCCTAAAGACTGTGGCAGTACCCTTGAGAAGAATGTACATCCTGCTGCTCTTGAGGGGTCTCCATAGGTGCCTCTTGGGTCCCGCTGGATTATAGTGCTTCTCAAGTTCTCTCCTTACTGAACTTTTGCATGGTTGTTCTGCTGATACTGAAAGTGGGGCATTGAAATATCCACTTATTGTTGTAGAACTGTCTGTTCCTCCCTTCAATTCTCTCAATATTTATGCGATATTTTGAAGTTCTGATGTTCCATAGGCATGTTTTAACAACAATAACATCTTCTGTGTGGATTGAGCTGCATCAGTATATAATGCTCCTCTGTCTCCTGATTTGCAATAGTATGAACACCTAACTCTCTTTTTGTTAAAAATGCCTTGGAATATCTTTTTCCATCCTTCTTTTTTGAACCTGTTTGTGTCTTTAAAAGCAAGTCTTCTGTAGACAGTAAAATAATTAGCACATTTCTTCATCCATTATGCCAAACTCTGATTTTTAATTGGAAAGTTTGATTCATTTACATTTAAAGCGATTACCAACAATTAAGGCCTTTCTTCTGATATTTAACATTCATTTCTGATATGTTTTTATTCCTCAGTTTCTTCATTGCTACATTTTTTGTGTTTATAATTTTTTTCTAGTGTACCTTTTTATCTATTTTTCAGTTGTTTCCTTAGTCGTTGTCCTGGGGGTCTACAATGAGCATGTTAGATCTGTTAACAGTTTAGTTTTAATTAATAGCCACACAGCTTCTGAAACTCTGCTTCAATTCTACATTTGCTTCCCCTCTATGCTGTCATCATAAAAATCGCATCTTTCACCACTGGGTGTCTAGTGACAGCTTTATAACAATGTCTTATGTATTTACATTTTAAATCACACAGGAAGGCGAGACCTCAGGAGTGGAAACAGTGATGCTGGGTGTCCTAGGCACCCGGACGGTGACCTTTGTGGTGTTCCTCTTTTCCTCCTGTGGCCTCCAGCTGCTGTGGAAGGGTCTCTGCTACAGCTCGAGGGCCACACTAGCATTTCAAGGGCAGATGGGTCTCCTGGTGGTGACTCCTCAGCCTGCTCTATTCTTGATTTCTCCTTCACAGGGAAGGATTTTCCTGGTCTATGATTTTTGGTTGACAGTTCTTCCTTTCAGCTTTTCAGGGTGTCCCTCGGCTGCTTCTGTCTTATGGTTTCCATGGAGAAGGTTGCTGACGGCCTCCTGAGGGTCTTCTGCTATGTGCCAGGTCAATGCTCTCTTGTTGTGTGTCACTTCTCTCCTGTGCATCTCTGTGGCTGTCTCTGAGTTTTCTCCTGGAGGACGCCAGGGCGACTGCGGACGGTGCAGATCCGAGGTGCTCATCACGAGTGGGAACGCGGGTGGTCTTTGGTGCTCCACCTGTCCGTTCCTTCTCTCCCCCTTCAGGGACTCCTGCCATGGCACAGAGGTCTGCTCTGCGTCCCACACAGGTTCCCGTAGGTTGATTTATTTACTCCCTCTTCTTTCTACTTCTCAGATGGGATCATTTTAAATGAAATAACTCCCAGACCACTGATTCTTCTGCCTGTTCAAATCTGCTGTTGAAGTAATCTAGTGAATTTTAAATAGTATTTACTGTACCTTCAGCTTCAGAATTTCTGTTGGTTCCTTTTGGTCATTTCCTTTCTCTTTGTAGCTAGTCTGTGCTGCGAGAAGTCATTCTCCTGGTTTCATTTAGGTCTTTGTTGTTGTTGTTGTTTGTTTGTTTCAGCTCTTTGAGCATATTTAAGACAGTTGATTCAGGTCTTTGTCTGGTAAGTCCAATGCCTGGACTTCCTTAGGGACAATTCCTTTACAATGTCCTCCACCCCCAACAGACCTACTTATTTCTTTGCATACCTCATAACTTTTATGCTAAAGGAGCATTTTGAATATTATAACTATCCTCACAGTCGTAAGTTTGTCCCAGACGGCCCAGGAACAGCTGATGGCAAGGAAACGTGGCTCTTAATAGTTAGCAGATCGTTCCTGGTGCCTTTGGGTGACCTGTGTCTTCACAGCCAGACCCTATGATAAAGTAGGTCCACTCGCGTGCAAGATTGCACTGCCTGCAAAACACCCCTCCACCAAGGAATGAGAACGGTGTTTTGGCTGCTCTCATGGACTCGGCAAAGCCCCAACATCCTTCTTCACGCTAACAGTCATGCTAAGACGCGGCATGTACCCATGAGTCTGGCCTAGCTAGTGTGACCTAAGTCTTCATTCTAAAGTTCTCATATCTGTCTGGTACTCGCCAGTTGTTACAGGACTGACATTACGTAGGTCACTCAGTGAGATTGCACCCTGCCACTGCCCAAGAAGCAAATAAGCCGCATCAGGACCTCATGTGCACAGGACCCTGGCTCTCCGCCCAGCCCTGCTCTCCATCCAGCCGCTCTCCCATCACGGCCTCCGTAGCTGGCAGAGGATGTCCAGTGTCACTGGAACACTTCTAGGGACTCTGCCAGTACCTTGCTCCACGTGGGGACACTGCCATTCTTCAGAGAGTGTCTCGTGCTGGGCAGAGTCAGTCTGTTTCCCCAGCTCTCGTTCTGTCCCAGTCATTTAGATGCTCCCTTTGCATGGCAAGCTTCTGAAGAAGTGCTGCTGCTAATGCTGTTCTTTTAGGGACAAGCTGTCGGCACCTGCCTCGTCCTACCTGGGTGGGGTGAACCGCTTGCTGTTCCGTGCTGGCTCTCTCGGCCAAGCCCCAGCTTGATAAACTGATGCTTCTCTGAAATGCTGAGTAAAATATGCATACATGGACCAGCGAAAACCATCTCGGTACTAGTCCTTGCCTGCTGGTTAGTGGACTTTCAGTGTCCCCAAGGTTCATGGGGCAAAGCCTTGGTCCCCAGTGTGGAGCTGTGGTGGGGGAGGGGGAAGCTTCCATGGTGGGACCTGCAGGTAGGTGCTCCAGTCATTGGGGGTGGGCTCTCCAAGGAGAAGTGGGACCCTGGCCTCCCTCTCTCTGCTTCCCAGCCACCAGGGGAGCAGGCTGGTTCTCTGGTTCTGCCACACTCTTTTGTCGTGACCTGCCGCCACAGGCCCCAAGCCGCAGCTCCAGCTGACAATGAGCTAAAACTTCTAAAACCGTGAGCCCAAATCCACCTTTTCCCTGTATAAGTGGATAAACTCAGGTATCTGTTGCAGCAATGGAAAGCTGGCTAACCCCTTCCCCTATCCTGGATCAGTGCTGGGGGAGTCAATAAGTGATCCTTTTAAGTCTCAACAATCTCTTTTGGTATTGGAATCCTTAAAGACCGAGAAGCTAAAGTTGTCCCCTGTGTGTTACATAACGTTAAAAAGGTAAGGCTTCAACCAACCCTCAGTGGAAGAACTTGAGAAGATTCAAAGTTTTCCATAGAGAAATAATTTACATTTGTGTCTATCTGCAAGCTACTCAAAGGCCATGCCCGCTCCACCCCTGGGTGCCTGGCATGGATGGAATGCCTCTCCCTGGATCCACAAAACTGCATGAGGTGCCTGTTCAAATACTTCACCTTTGGCAGGTTCAGTGCTTATCAAAGCTCACAGAAGAGACATAAGTGCCAGGACAGAACCAGCTCAGCCATAGGGCAAGATGCAGGGCAGGTCCAGGGAGTCCCTGGAGCCAGGGCCACCGGGTTTCACTCCTGCCAAGGACAAAAGAGCTCTGGCAGCCAGACATCCATAAAGGGGGACATCACCTGGGCTGATGGTGCTTCTACGTAGAGGGAGGAGCAGCTGTTGAGATTTAATTTTGCTTATCTTAGTGCTTATTGCACGTGCTTTTGGACGGGTGCTCTCCCTTCTTGGCTTTGATCTTACTGCATTAGTTTGGAGAGTGTGGTTAAATTGCTTGAGTTTTTTTTAAAATTGCAATCAGCTTTTCTTTATTTACTTATTCATACGACACTTTGTTCCAGAAATGATTCAAGACAGCTGATGGAAACACCTACCGCTCAACAAGACCAAACAGAATATAAAAATAGCTGAGTACATCTGGACGACCAGCATGTGGGGCTCTGAAACTAGGCACAATCTCCATGTGGCCTTGGGAGGCCCAGGATATGCTGTCAAATAGGAAACCCAGCAAAAGGTGAGTCGTATTTAATGCTAGGCTTTCTAGAAGCTAAATGGTAACATGACTGAAAATTTCATGTGATTTGAACAAATTAATTGCTCAGGAAAAAAGAGCAAATATTCCTGATAGCAGAGAGATTGCTCCAGGGAGAATCCACTTGTCTATCCCCAGGCCTCGTTTCTGACCGGGAGTACAGATGACCTTCACCAGCTACTTACTGACCCCTGCAGGTTTCTTTGGAAGATGGAGCAGGATACCTGGGTCACATACTGTGGCTCTGCCCCACATTCAGCCCAAGCTTGGTGGCTTGCAGTTAAATGCACAACCCCAGGCACATCTGAGATGAGTCTTTGCCGGTCCCAGGATCTCTAGAAGATAAGACTCTCTGTGACTTGCACATGTGACGCATGTGGTTTTTTATGTGGGATGACTGTTCAGCCCAGGGTGCCTCTCAGGGCTTTGGACTTTCATCCTTCAGTTAAACCTAATTAAGAAAACCAACTGAAGCAACTTCCCATAAAAGTGAGATATTATTATGTGCTAATGAAAGGCAGACTGAAGCCAGTGAGTCTCCTGGGTAACAGTCATTCACCGGAGGCCTCATGCCCATCAAAGGCTTTTAATGACCCTCTCCAGAATTCACGTGATCCCAGGAGGCTGTTATTAGGTGTCAGTAAATGCCCCCAGGGTGCCGTCTGCAAGCAGCATGTCCCCCTGAACAGAGTCTGGATGGTCTCTGTTAGGCCTACTCAGGTTTCATGCTCTAAATTGCTGTATTTCTTTATAGCAATGTCAATTATTGTGTCATCTCCACATGAAAGGGAACTGGTTTTTAAAACGTAGGCAAGGATGTTCTCAGCTGGACTTCTATGGGGAGAGTGGGAGGGGAGCCACAGGCCTTGACCTTGCTGTCCTCTCCCCGAGGGGTCTGCTGCAGCGCCTCTGGGGTCTCCCCCTGCCCTGGGGCTAAGTTGCCCTCTCGCAGAGTGGAGAGCCCCCTCTTCCAGGTTCTTCCTGCCTGGCCACTCTGCCCAACCAGACAGGGGGGCTTAGGCCAGGAAGACCTCCGCCTGTGGGTGACCTTGGAACACTGGGGACAGACCTTCCCCTGTGCTGCCCAGGGTGACAGCTTTCCAGCTGGGACCCCTATGCTGCACCTCCCTCCCTCGGGCCCCCCATGGACTTCTCACTGAGGGACTGTTCTGAGTCCTTCACCCAGGCCAGTGTCACCTCTGGAATGATCCCCTGCTATCCCCAAGAGGGGTGTGTGTGTGTGTGTGCATGGCCTGTTTGTGTCTGTGTGCATGTGAGTGCATGGGCTTGTCTGGGGCCATCTGCAGGAGCGGTCACACCCCACCAAGGCCGGCCCTGGTCCCCTCCGCACCCTCCTCTCCCCCTTCCCTGGAGTTGCTTACAATACAAGCATCAACCCAAATACACTCTTTAATCCTTACCAATCTCCCTCCTCAAATAAGAATGTCTTCTCTGTTGTCCCCAGATAATCACAATAGCCACACAAATACTTTCGAAAATGGATCCCTGGAAAGAACGGAATCCAATGTGAAAGTACCCCTTGGCTAAATCCATCTTTTCTGTTTGTTTCTGTGTTATTAATCTTTAGCCGTTGCCACTTTTTCAACATTGGAGATGCCACAGTGACCTTGGCAAAGACGCCCTTGTCCAGTGGACAGCCTGAGCGTCCAGCTTGGAAGGCTCTGTGCTGGTTGCTCAGAGACTCACGTCTGCTCCAGGGCAGGTGGTGTCTGAGCCAGGTCCTCTCCAGGGCTCATTATCAACCGAGAAGCCTCCCTCAGACCCTGCCTGGCCCGCCTGGCCCCAGCACTGGGGACCCTGCTCCTTCCCCTCCCTCCCTCCCTCGGGCACCCACAACACAGCCTCAGGTGGGTCGGCCCCGTGGGTAGCAGCTCTCATGCTGGTCATTTTAGAAAGTGTTATTCACTGTGCGTCTCTCCTGTTAAAAAGCAACTCCCTCCAGAGACCCCTGTGGATCCCGCCCCTGGCACATGAAGGCTTTTGGCTGAGAGATCTGGACGAGCAGGGAACACAGCTGGCGCTCTGCGCCCCCAGCCTGAGAACCCAGTTTCATCAAGATTCTGTGGACAGAATCCAGGATTCCAGAATATGACAAAATCTGACCAGTGCACAAACAGAGTGCATCAGTAAAATCAGCCGGACTTCAGCTTCAAACACCACACTGTGCGTCAGCTCAGAACATTCCGTTTTGTGAAAATGTATAAACTGCTATCCGAATATGAATGTTGGTTTAATTTTTGATCTAAAACTACTATTGTCAGAAGCAAAGTTCTTTGTAAATTCTCCTCTGTGCCAAAAGAAGGAAACAAAAATCAATCCAATATTTCCTAAGAATTGGAAAGGGAATCCTTGCCTCCGGAGAGGAGGGAAGCCCACTGGGAAACTCTATATGAGGGTCCCAGCAGCACGTGCCTCGAGCCAGGAAGCTGTGGGTCCCTGCGCCATTAGCATCAAACAGCAAAGCGACTTGGCCAAGCCGCAGAAGACGGTTGTCTTAAAAGCCTACAGGGAATATCAGAGACATACTCTCGTCCACACTGGAAGTCGGATTGGTTGATGCTCGTCTAAATTACAGCTCCAGCTTTGGACTCCAAAGCCAAAATCGTAAAATTGAAGTCACAAGTGCCACAGCTTGGCACCTGCTCAGGCTGGAGGAGACAGGTGGGCCACTCCCACATCCTTCACACAGCCCCGGGGCTGCTCGTCTCCAGGATTCATGCTAATCCCCACAGGTGGGAAGTGAGGGTGAGCCATTGTCAAGGCACAGCCTCTTCTAGAACCTTCCTCAAGCACCACGTCCTCATACTGGGCCTATGTGGCCCCGTGACACACCTGGCACCCGCCAGGTGCTGCCTTGCCATTCTGTCCTGAGAACTAAGCAGAGCGGGTGGCAGGAACCGACCAAGGGCAACAAGACCCTCTGGAGAGGAGGCCCATGGGGAGAAGGGAAGTGAGCTGCGGCCTGCACACACTGGGCAGGGCTGTGGCTGTGGGAACACTGTGTCTGGTGTCCAAAGGAGAAGTTGAGGACCTGGGGGGCCGCTGGCACAGAGAGACCGGCAGGGAGACAAGAGAATGCGGAGGAGCAGAGGGCGCCAGGGAAGCCTGGTTCCTGAGTGGGAGTCTGGGGTGTGTCACCATGGCCCTCTAGGAAGCCCCAGGGCCAGGTGTCCTCAGGGACAGAGCCAATAGGAAGCACTGGCACAGCGGTCAGGAGCCTGGACCAGCCCTGCTGGGCACTTGTGAGTCCTAGCTGATGTCTCCCCTCTCCCTACGTTTTGTTTTTAGCTTTTCCTTTTATCTCCTTCCTCCAACAGCTCCAGAGGATCAACAGGGAAGGTAGTTGTCCAGTCCTCTGATTCTGGCTGCTGCTGAGAGCCCCAGGTAGGACCCCATGGCAGACAGAGGTGTACAAGTGCTCTGGAGAACCCTGCCTGCCCTCCAGGCTGCCCCTGTCTGTGGCCACCACTGGTGCTGTGTCCCCACCCCCAGTCCCTGCACCTCCCTGGCACTGCCCTGAACCATCATCCAGGCCAGGCAGGGCAGCGGGCAGGGGCAGGACCCCAGCCAGGTCTCAGCCCTGTACAACTGGAACATGGTCTTCTCTCCACGAGGAACCATGAAACCGGAGGGGTATAGCCACACGGGGCCATTTGTGCCTTCAGAAGCTTATGCCACGGTGGGGACCATGGATGGATAGAGGCTAGGAGGTCAGAGTAGTTGGCCATCGAGCCAGGAAGGACAAGGTGTGGGGGCAGTGGACCCACACAGGGGAGACGCAGGAGTCAGCACACTCTCTTTCTTGGG